>NW_017308994.1:110880-112366 GCF_000935625.1 Nanorana parkeri
ATTCCCGCGGATGAGGACATCACCAGGAAATAACCCCCTTCAATGTCATAGCTCTGAGCCAATCAGGGCGGTTCAGTGGTCATGGGGCCGTCTTGGAGGCGGAATGGAAAATGCGGATAATCCCGGAACACCTGGAACGTGATCCTTCCCATGTTCATTCCCGGCCGTGGCCAGAGACAGATGTGTGGAGGAGGAAACATGGGGGGGGAGGGGGACATGTCACCCACACGGCCAACACAAACATGTCATCATACAACCGACTGCAGAGACAGTCCAGTACTATCCCATAATAATCACTGGGCACGTCAGGTGATTTCTGATTGGTCACAGCAGGCTCCGCCCTCCCCGTGTCCTTCATTTTCCTTTATTAGATAAGTCTGATAAGGAAATCCTCCGCCCACCCAACCACTGGGGAGGAGCCTGCCTAACCAAGGGGAGGAGCCCACCCAACCACTGGGAGGAACCTGCCTAAACAAGGGGAGGAGGCCACCCAACCACTGGGGAGGAGCCTGCCTAACCAAGGGGAGGAGCCCACCCAAGCACTGGGAGGAGCCTGCCTAACCAAGGGGAGGAGGCCACCCAATCACTGGGAGGAACCTGCCTAACCAAGGGGAGGAGCCCACCCAACCACTGGGAGGAACCTGCCTAAACAAGGGGAGGAGGCCACCCAACCACTGGGGAGGAGCCTGCCTAACCAAGGGGAGGAGCCCACCCAACCACTGGGAGGAACCTGCCTAACCAAGGGGAGGAGGCCACCCAATCACTGGGAGGAACCTGCCTAACCAAGGGGAGGAGGGCACCCAACCACTGGGAGGAACCTGCCTAACCAAGGGGAGGAGCCCACCCAACCACTGGGATCGAGGACAGTCCCGGCCATCACACGTCCACCCTGAGGGGCGCCTACCTGTGGAGAACGAGGTGATTGTCGACGTTGTCACCGGCGGATAACCTTCCGGAGCCCCGCTGCCGATCTCACTGCTGCCGGGATCATCTGTAATGAGAGGAAATCCACCAATCAGGGGCCACAGAGGGAGGCAAACAATGCACACTACAGAGCGCCCCCACCCAACAATGCACACTACAGAGCGCCCCCACCCAACAATGCACACTACAGAGCGCCCCCACCCAACATTGCACACTACAGAGCGCCCTCCTACCACAGGAGTACTTCCATGTAGTGCATATTGCTGAGCACACTGCACAGCTCACATGGGAGGCGGCGGTATGATAAGCTGTATCCATGGTGACGGCGGTTACGCAGTTCAGTGAGGAGGACGGAGAGGTCAGATGAGGGAAGAGCCATATAACCAGATGATTGAGCAGGCAAAGTCTACACACCCCGCACACAGGAAGAGGGACGGTGACCCCGCACACAGGAAGAGGGACGGTGACCCCGCACACAGGAAGAGGGACGGTGACCCCAACTGAGCAACCAACCAACCGGGCTCCTTCACAATGAGGAGACCACCCTGAGCAACCAACCAAC
>NW_017308995.1:0-21777 GCF_000935625.1 Nanorana parkeri
GATGGTTTCCCACCATCCCTGTGCTGAGTTCCCGGGTCTGTCATTTTAATTACATACCTTATTTTACACTCATCACTGGGTCTCTGTTCTCCTCCATGCAATGCAAAAAGACCATAGCTTGTGGGAGGGGCCAGCAGGGTGCTGTACCTAGCTCCCTGAAAACATAACAGCACCTTGCCTCAGTATTCCTCTCAAGGGCCCTCAGTCAGGATGCAAGCAGTGGGCTGGCTCATGGGAGGAGTATACCAAAATCACAATGCCTTGATGTGTTGATGTCAGTGTGGAGGAGTTGGCGGTCCTAGGCAGCATGCAGACCACCAGAGGTAAAGCCTTTACGTAATGCTGAGCCTCCATGATTGAAAGAGCAGAAATTCAATGAATGAAATGGGCGGGGCCAGGGACAATCAGGCTGGAGGAGAAAGGTCTAGATCAGTGGTTCTCATCCTGCTGGTCGCCTCGTGCCTTCTGCTGCACTAGGTGAGATGCTCCTCAGCCCCCTCCTAGTGCAGCAGTGTCAGTTCCCCCGCCGCGCCACCAGAGGCAAGACCGCCTCAGGCTGCCTCATTATAGGAAGCATAGGTATGGGTCTTCATATTCCCTCGCAGCACTGCATAATGGCTGGGAGGCAGATTATGACCCACTGCCCTTGTTCCTTATTGGTCAGGAAGCCAGGCTGACCGGCAGTGTCGTAAGGGTGCATGGAATATCCCTCTGACCGGCAGCTCTGGTATCGGGGGATTTGGGCGAGTATGAGTACACGCCCAAATCCTCAGTACCGGCACAGATATTAGTACTAGTGTATCCCTAAATGTTACCGTTGGGGGTCACCACAACCTGGCAAATGTTACCAAGGGGTCCCGGCCCGAGAAGGGTGGAGAACCACTGGGCTAGATGATACTGGACTTCCTCCATCCAGGAAAGGAGGCGGAGCTCTGTCTGATTTGCTGCAGTTTCTAATGAGCATTGTGAGAAGCTCCCAGTGTGCAGTGACATCAGAGGGGAGGAGAGGAGGCGGTACAACTGTGCAAGACTCAAGGGAAGGCCGGAGGTCAGATAGACTGAAGGGAGGGACGGAGGTCAGATAGACTGAAGGGAGGGACGTAGGTCAGATAGACTGAAGGGAAGGACGTAGGTCAGATAGAAGACTGAAGGGAGGGACGGAGGTCAGATAGACTGAAGGGAAGGATGGAGGTCAGATAGACTGAAGGGAAGGACGGAAGTCAGATAGACGAAAGGGAAGGACTAAGGTCAGATAGAAGACTGAAGGGAAGGACGGAGGTCAGATAGAAGACTGAAGGGAAGAACGAAGGCCAGATAGACTGAAAGGAGGGGCGGAGGTCAGATAGACTGAAGGGAAGGACAGAGGTCAGATAGAAGACTGAAGGGAAGGACGGAGGTCAGAAAGAAGACTGAAGGGAAGGACGGAGGTCAGATAGAAGACTGAAGGGAAGAGGAGGTCAGATAGAAGACTGAAGGGAAGGACTGAGGTCAGACAGACTGAAGGGAAGGACGGAGGTCAGATAGAAGACTGAAGGGGAGGACGGAGGTCAGATAGAAGACTGAAGGGAAGGACGGGGTTAAGCTTTAAAGTTACCCTGTTCTGTATGCTGAACATAGTTGTGAACTTCAATACAATCCCTTGAAATGATTAAATCCATTTTTAATGTAATATTAATGTCCATTCCGATTTAGCCCGGCATGCAGCTCCTCGTTGTTTAATGGGTTTATTTCTGCATAACTGGATTCCATATGATGGCCGTGAATCATTCTTCTCCTCCTCGGTAACAGACAACCTCTAATGGGAATGTCTCTATGATGACATACAAAGAACTGCAGCTGGTCTCAGTGAACAACAAAGAAAAAAAAAACCCTAAACTTCCTTTCGGTGGCCTTTGATTGAGGAGAAAGGGAGAAGCCCGTCCTGGTGACGTTCCTTGTGGTCAAACAGACTCAGAAGTCCGGAGGCTCTGTAGGAGAGTGTGTCCGTGGGAATGTGTGCCCGATCAACCAGAAAAACATCGGTGAGGTCAGGTCCTGATGTTGGATGAGAAGACCCGGCTCACAATCGGCATTCCAATTCAATCCAAAGGTGTCCAGTTGGGTTGAGTTTAGGAATTTGTGTAGGGCGCACCACACCAAACTGGTCCTCCACACCCAACTGGTCAAGTCATGTCTTTATGGAGCTGGTTTTGCCAACCCCCCACTCTTCTTGGAAGGCTTTTCACAAGATTATGGTGAGTGTCTATAGGAATTTGTGCCCATTCAACCAGAAGATCATTTCTGAGGTCAGGTACTGATGCTGGATGAGAAGACCTGGCTAACAATCGGCATTCAGTAGGGTTGAGGTCAGGGCTCTGTGTTGGCCACTCAAGTTCCTTCACACCAAACTGGTCACACCATGTCCTTATAGAGCTGGCTTTGGCAGCTCCAACTTTTCGTGGAAGGCTTTTTACAAGATTATGACGACCGTCTATTGGAATTTATACCGGTTTAGCCAACACAGCATTTGAGGTCAAGTACTGATGATACACAAGACCATCTGGCTCCCAGTTGGTGCACCAGTTCATCCCACAGATGTTCAGTAGATTTGAGGTCAGAGCTCGGTGAAGGCCATTCAAGTTCTTCCACACTAAAGTGGTCACACCGTGTCTTTATGGAGCTGGCTTTGTACACAGAGGACAGTCATGGTGGAACAGAAAAGGGTCTTCACCAAACTGTTACCACAAGGCTGGAAGAGTGCAATTGTCTACAATGTCTTTGTATGATGTAGAATTACCCGGACCCTTCACTGGAGACACCTGAACTCCGTCATTTGGAGTAGGTGGAGGGGGTGGTAGTAGTGTTGTACATAACCGTGGGTATGCTGGTCGTGCATGTTACCAGGGGGGGCAGTTGGGGTTTGATGCACTTTTCTAGGGCCCAGCCTATAATGAGGAAGCTGAGCTAAGAGCTCTTTGGAACCTGGGATGCTCTGGCCGGCGTACCACCCAGATCAGTGACGTCAGGAGCTGGGTGGGATGCCGGCCAGGGCGTCCCAGGTTACCAAGAGCTATGAGCTCTTAGCTCAGCTTCCTCATTATATGGACAGCCCTGGATATAGATAGATAGATAGATAGATAGATAGATAGATAGATAGATAGATAGATAGATAGATAGATAGATAGGCTCAGTGGCATAACAATAGCCATAGCAGCCGATGCAGCTGCTATGGGGCCTTGGGATGGAAGGGGGCCCCATTAAGGATTGCCGAAGTTGCTGTTTACACTGACCTTGTACCCCCTTTGACATTTCCAAATCAAGAAAAGTTGACATCAGATGTACGGAGGAGACAACACAGACACCTCTCTTGCTCCCTGACTTTAGCATCAAGGACAGTAGGAAGTTCGACAAGGGGCCCCTTCAAAATTGTGCTATGGGGCCCCCATGATCTACAGTTACGCCCCTGGATAGGCCCTTTAAAGATGGAGTCTTGACAAGCGTCTTGTCAGTGAAAGAGTTACAGCTATGTGGACATTTTAGTCCAAATGTGACATGTGATTTCAGCGCCGCATCTTCGGCTGCCTCTCACATTACCATCAGCCATGTCCGATGACCCCCGGGGCGGCTCTCGTTATAGTTTCACATGCCCCCCGTGACCCCCCTGCAATGACTTTCTGGGGATGAGAACATTTGGCCGGTGTCTCAGCAGTCCCTCTTATGTGTTTACACTGATGGATTCTTGATGCGTTGTGTAACACGCGTCCATGTGATCACATGCTAACGGCGGTACACGGAGTCACAGCTCGCTCCGCTGGACGAATTTTGGATACCGAGGTCACTCGAGGGGAGTTCTGAGGACCATTCTTTAAAAACAAATGTGATGAGTTTGAAGGGTTTCTATGGATTTGGATGTAATATTTCTTGGCACTCAGGTTGGGAGAGCTGGTCAGATTCTGCGCAGATCTACGACGTCCGTTTCAGCTCAGACTTCTGTAAACTAAAAAGCTTTAACGCGGCGATGTCATTCCAAAAGTCAACTTCAGTCTCTTAAAAGCTTTCATTGAAATAATTTCCGGTGATCCTGCCATGAAGGTCCTTGTTCAGGCACTTCCTGTTATAAGGTGACAACATAAGGTCTCTGAGTTTTCCAGTTGGGTTCCTGTGTTGGCACCCTGTCACACGGGCTTCAGATGGAGCCGGTTCAATATACATTAGGCAGACATGGTCCACTGTTGTCCACATTATCTTGCCCTGCCTAGGAACTCAGCCCCTCATAAAGAGCACCGCAGGTGTACAGACCCGGGAACTCAGCACAGGGATGGTGGGAGCCCCTCATAATGGCCACAGCGGGTGTACAGACCCAGGAACTCAGCACAGGGATGGTGGGGGCCCCTCATAATGGGCAAAGCAGGTGTACAGACCCGGGAACACAGCTCAGGGATGGGGGGGAGCTCCTCATAATGGGCACAGCGGGTGTACAGACCCGGGAACTCAGCACAGGGATGGTGGGCGCCCCTCATAATGGGCAAAGCAGGTGTACAGACCCGGGAACACAGCACAGGGATGGTGGGAGCTCCTCATAATGGGCACAGCAGGTGTACAGACCCGGGAACACAGCACAGGGATGGTGGGAGCCCCTCATAATGGGCACAGCGATGGTGGGAATGCTGCATAATGGTTTCTCCAAATGAATAGGCTGCCTTACCACTATGCTATCTAAATGGGCCTCACGTTACCTCACTTTTGTAAATTGGACCATTAAATATAAGTCATGACTTGAAACCAGATGCGCTGTTTCAAGACTTGCATCTGGGATGACGGTGACTTGATGACGGTCTCGACATTCTGTTCGGGTGGAGTTCAGTCTCTCTATGTACATATTACCAGGTGACAGTTGGGACTCAGCAATCATCTGACCGGTCATCGCAGTGTCATTGGTCTGGCTGACATAGAACGGGAGCGTACAATGTATCATCGATTATTCATGGCGAGCGTTGTAACATTCGTGTTTGGACAAGCGGGTGACAAATGTAACAAATCCCATCAATCCCCTTCCTTGTTGGTTCCATTTTGTCATTTTGTTTATCCTACAAATAGCTGAGCCGGTTCTCTTTGTAAACAATCCCAGGAACATAAATTCTGGGCCGGTTCTAATTAATGGGCTCGGCTGACATTTTGCTCCGCCGTTTCTAAAGACGACGCAAAGGCCACTTCTGCTGCATCTGCCGAGTTTTAGGACTTGCCAGAAGTCTGAGCGTTGAACGCTTTCCAATCAGTAAGAGTATTTAAAGCCCGGCTGAAGTTTTACAAAGTCACATACGTCAAAGAGCGAGAGGGAAGAAGTAGCATGACGGCTTCAAAATAGCAGTCGCAACCAGGGGCGTAACTAGAAATCACAGGGCCCCATAGCAAAATGTTGTATGGGGCCCCGTGATTTCTAGTTATACCCCTTGTAGATCCCGCACAGCCCACCTCAGGGTGACCCTGCAGAGCCCACCATATACTCTCTATGGTGGGCTCTGCAGGGTCACCCTGAGGTGGGCTGGTCGCACTCCTTACCTGTCCGCCTCTTCTTCCTCCAAGCTCGCTGATGGGCCCCACCTCCTTCTCCGTCACCGGGCCCCGCCTCCCCTCTGCTGTCGACCACGGACCCAGCCTCCTCCTCCACTGCCAGGTCCGGCCTCCTCCACCGCCGCTGCTGGCTCTCATTGACTCAGCAGCGGCTGTGGAGACGAACGCGCCGCTGCACAGATTACGGTCAGTGATCTGAACAGCAGCGCATTCTTCTTCAGAGCTGCCGGTGAAAGCCACCAGCAGAGGATGCCATAGCGACCCAGGCGGTCTGCTCGGCCTCTGGCCGGGCCCCCCTGTGCCCCCGGGCCCATAGCGGCCGCTTGGGTCGCTATGGGGATTTTTACGCCACTGGTTCCAACATCTCTCTCCCAGCAGAATGCTGCAAAGGGCACTGCTTCAATTTATGGGGAAGCAGAGGTCTCTCTCCTCCAGTGAATCCCCCTTCCAACTTTACTTGGCTGAGTCACACGTAGAACTCTCCAAAGAGCAGATGCATGAGTTTGGTGATTGTAAAGCTCTAAACATGAGGAACAATGTTAGACCGCTGCAGAGAGACCTCTGCTTCCATACCAGAGGTCTCTCTCCACGACTAGTTCCCTCTGCGGGCATGTTTCTGTAAGAGAGATGTTGGAACTGGCACTGTTGTCCATGAGCTGGAGCGTAGGGGACAAAAAGGTGAGGCCCAGCTGTTCGGGAAATGGGTATTGGGTAAGTAAAAGTACCCCTAGGCCAGTAGCAGGCAACATCCAGCTGTTGTGAAACTACTAATCCCATCATGCCTTTGCCTCTGGGTGTCAGGACTGTGGCTGCTGGCCTTGCAATGTCTCATGGGACTTGTAGATTCAACGCAGCTGGAGTGCCGAAGTTGCCTACCACTGCCCTAGACAAAAACGAGCAGTTAACCCTGGCAGAGGGGGGGGGATGGGGGGTAGCCCCATTACAAGGGTAGTTTTGCTTTTTTTTAACCCAGAGATAGTCTTTAAAGTACACCTGTGCCCAGGCTATACATCAGCTATCTTCTGTGAACTACAGAACACCTCCCGCTATGTAACAATTGAGAGGTGGGGGCGGTATTTGTAGTCTAAATCAGCGGCAATGATGCAGAATACAGGATCGTCAGGAGAATTGCACACAAACCTGAAAAAAGAAAACTAACACGGCCACCACACCTAGCTGCATTATATTACATATTTGGCTTTGAGTTTAAATAAACATTTATTCTCGAATTGTCTTCCACTGTATGAAGCCGTTGACGCACGTTCGCATTCTTCTCTGTATGGTAGTGAATAGCTCTTTTACATGTTCTACTTCATGATAATAAAGTATTCCATTCGATTCGAGTCAATCCATTACTGATGCTGAATATCCTTGAGAACTCGTAATGTGCCGTATATATTATTTCCTCTTCCTGCCTCCCCGCCCGTCACACTTCAATCATCTCCCTCTCAGAACAGAACAATGTCTCCATTAGGTGCAGGATTTGTGACTTTATAAGGTCTTTTGACCTAATGCATTCAGGCCAGAGCTGGCCACAGAAATCCTTTTCTCCGAAAATGTAATAACCTCAAACCAGCGACAACAGCGAATGTTTGTGCCGCTCGCGTGTCGGCGTCGGAGGGGAATTTAAGGTGAAAAAGACGGAAAGTTTGAGACATATTAACGGTTTTCATTCGTATAAGAAATCTGTATAGATTGGAGTTCTTTCCCCGGATACATAGTAACAGGTACAGAAGAGAATGTCACAATGTATCCCCGAGGACGATCCAATGGGAGTGACTCCGCGATACCCAATAATGATCCTGAGGACACCCTTTTACAACTCAGTAACACTCCGATACCCAGTAATGATCCTGAGGACACCCTGTTACAGCTCACTAACACCCCAATACCCAGTAATGATCCTGAGGACACCCTGTTACAGCTCAGTAACACCCCGATACGCAGTAATGATCCTGAGGACACCCTGTTACAGCTCGGTAGCACCCCAATACCCAGTAATGATCCTGAGGACACCCTGTTACAGCTCAGTAACACCCCAATACCCAGTAATGATCCTGAGGACACCCTGTTACAGCTCACGAACACCCCAATACCCAGTAATGATCCTAAGGACACCCGGTTACAGCTCAGGAACACCCCAATACCCAGTAATGATCCTGAGGACACCCTGTTATAGCTCAGTAACACCCTGATATCCAGTAATGATCCTGAGGCTCCCTGTTAAAGCTCAGTAGCACCCCAATATCCAGTAATGATCCTGAGGACACCCTGTTACAGCTCAGTAACACCCCGATATCCAGTAATGATCCTGAGGCTCCCTGTTACAGCTCAGTAGCACCCCAATATCCAGTAATGATCCTGAGGACACCCTGTTACAGCTCAGTAACACCCCGATATCCAGTAATGATCCTCAGGCTCCCTGTTACAGCTCAGTAGCACCCCGATATCCAGTAATGATTTTGAAGACACCCTGTTACAGCTCAGTAACACCCCGATATCCAGTAATGATCCTGAGGCTCCCTGTTACAGCTCAGTAACACCCCGATATCCAGTAATGATCCTGAGGCTCCCTGTTACAGCTCAGTAGCACACCGCTATCCAGTAATGATCCTGAAGACACCCTGTTACAGCTCAGTAATACCCCGATACCCAGAAATAACACTGAAGACACCCTTTAAAACTTGTAGATGTATTGTTGCCTGCAAGGCTGCTGATAGTGCGTACCGGCAGTACTCCCTTCTGGCAGCGTGCAGGATGGGGGCGTGCAAGATTGCCTTCAGCTGAAGAAGATAATTAAGCATGCTCATTGGGGAGGGGGGCTCAGTTTGGCAACTTCACCCTTGACACTGGATGATCTTGCCCAACTCTGTGTCACAAGATAAGGACTCTGTTAGAGTAAGAGACCGCACTTATCAAAAGGGGCCAACAGGAGCCAGTGTGGCTTCCATGTACATTTGCAAATGTATGCACCATAAACCTCTGCTTGTAACGCAAACCCTAAACGGGATCCTCTGGCCCAGGCCCCATCCCTGCGCCTTTGGCTCACAAAGGTTAATGAGATTCACCAGTTGAAGGATCTCACGGCCACGGTTCACAACACAGAGGAGAAATTCCGAGACACCTGGAGAGCGTGGACGCATTACACCACTACTGACGCTTACCTCCGGATCATGACCCCAGAGGGGAGCTCTTGAGTGCTGACCCCCGCATGAGACTTAACTGTCCTAAGACATGGGTAGATCCATTGCCCTGTATGGAAGCATTGGCTCCAGAGGTTGCTACCCTGGGGGGCCACTGGGGTAGGCAGGGGACCCTTCCTCCCTTTGTTCCCCCCCTTTCCTTCTACTTTCGTACTTACCTTTCTCTTTTTCTTTTACCTTCTCTCTTAACTGTTCCTCTTCTACAAATCCTGGTGGACTACCACCCAACCGCCTTATGGAACCAAGGATAGCTGCTTGGAGACCATGGCTTCCGCACTCGGGACCCTGGGTCCAAGGGAGGCCATGCTCCCCTTCATAGATATGATCCTTCGCACGATTGCCACTTGGAGGGCAACTGATAATGGAACACAACGTGGAGTGGTTGGGTCAGGCTAACTGATTAGTAACAGCATTGGTGTTAGCAACCGGGACCAAGATGTTTTATTATACCATTGTGACTTGTACCATATCGACTTGATTGTAATTTTGTTACTTGTTACGATATGTACACTTTTACTTGAAGAAAGTTCAGATGGCGTGCAGCTTTATGCATACCGTATCTGTATCATCATATGTTTTTTGCACAATAAACATAGATTTAAAAGGGATCCTCTGAAGGGTGCATTAAGGGCTTCAAGAAAGACCCACTTGATGATCCAATGGCATCACCTACTTGGAGGTGTAGTTGCATTTATATACACCGTAAATGTGTGAGAGCTGGTTAGTTTTAAGTAGACTTGTTCGCCGTAAAAAAATGTGTTTCGTTTCGGAATATCCGTTATTTCGTAATTCGTGTCCGAAACTCAATTCGGATTCGTACGAAATACGAATTTTCGTTAGTTTCGGCACATTTACGTAACTTTACGAACATTCGTTATGATGAAGTTAAAATGCAAAAATACCTTTGTTAATATTGGAGTCGATGTGGTAGTTGTTTTTTTTAATCCGAAATACGAATTCCGTTAACTGATTCCGGATCCGAATTTCGTATAAAAAAAAAAATACTACCAACAACTCCAATATATTGACAAAGGTATTTTGCTTTTTAACTTCAATATAACGAATGTTCGTAACGGAACTTCGTATTTCCTGCCTGTGTATTGTAATGCAACCCTCAACAGCAGCGGATCCGTATTTCGGATTTAAAAAAAAATCTTGTCATGTTGTTCAACCTCATTTACAGGATGCTTCCGAATTTACGAATTTCAGGAAAATTCGTACGAATTTCGATTCGTAATGAAACGAATCGCACATGTCTAGTTTTAAGTGACTCCGAAAATAATTATTTATTGTTAAACATGGTGGGCTCCAATGCTTGGAATGCTGGACTTAACTCCTCAAATGTAGACATAGTTCTCCACAAGAGAACTATACTTCTTTCAGAAACATGGCACTTGTAGCAGCTCTTGTGGTTTCCTTGGATGACGGCAATATAACTATTAAAAAAGTTGCTGAAACTTAAGCTCTCCAATACAAATTAAATAAATCGGTTCCAGCACTATGGATGTCGTACCCTGGGGCAAACAGAGAATGTGGCATATTTTCCATGCTTGACAATGCAGAACAAAACAGACTCTCTATATAATGAAAGCAGGCCGAGGTCTGGCGTTTCATTTGAAGGCCACTGGGTAACTGGCGAGTCAGTGTGTATACCAAGAAAGAATGGAACAGGATGAAAAACAAATGTTTTGATCTGCTGCCGAAAAAGGAAAATCAAGTTTCATCTAAATTTGGACCCGTCAGAGAAGTTTAAATAATTCTGAATTTAGAAGAAATTCTTAGAAACCTGTTTATAAACATGAAAGAAAAAAGTTCTAAAAAAAAGTGGTGGACTTGCTAAGAGTGACCACTTAATATTCATCTTTTAAAGGGAAAGCCAAAACTTTCTTATCATTTTAGTTTTGGATAGTGTTTAGAATTTGTAAGACCCCTGGTCAGGTTTTGGCTCTGCTATGTTTCCTGTTAGGAAGATTTACCTTCTCTTTTGGTCCTGATAACACATTTGGAACTGTGAGAGGACACTTGTCCGGAACCCCATTGGTGTGGCAGTTGGAAAGTTTCCAATCACCTCCTACTCTGGTGATAACTGGAAAATTCTAGATGATGTATAATTTGACCTGTGCTCTATGGGGCAGTATAAAAAGGTGGGCAGGACACCCCACGGGTAGCAAAGGTGGGCAGGGGACCTGTTGCCATGAAGATCGTGTCAGCCTGAATAGCTGGATTCAAGCTCATTGTAGAATGTGCATGGGCATGCATGACCATGAGGTAGAGGCGATTTTGGACTTTCGCAGGCGCGGTAACACTGGCCAGTACCTTATCAAGTGGAAGGGTTACGGTATGGAAGAAAACTCCTGGGAGCCTGTGTCGGCTATCCATGCCCCACGACTCATTCAGCTCTTTTTACGGAACAACCCAGACAAGGCCCGTTTGATGGGCGCCCGGAGGCCGCCCCTTAGGGGGGGGCCATGTCAGGTACCTGCCCGGGGAAGATGCCGAGTCCCTCTGCAGGGACGCAGACATAGAGGGCGTCCACCGGCACGTCCCGGCCGCGCAGGCGCAAATGGAAGACGGCCCAGCGGGTCACGCCCCGCGCGGCGTGACGTCATCGCGGCAATACGGTGCGGTGACGTCATCACGCCGGCGCATGCGCAGTAGCACGTCCTCGGGCTATATAAGACGCCGCAGGACGCCCATTCAGTGCTGGGTGATCTTCAGCCAGCACTGGAGGGTTCTGTTGTGCTTATGCCTGTTCCCTTTGTGTTTTGCCTTGCCTTGTTCCTGCTCTTCCCCATTGTGATTCCTGTCTCCAGTGCCTTCCTAATATTGACCCGGCTTGTCCATTGACCCTTCTCTGATTAACTCCTGGTACTCTGCTGCCCGCACGTTATTGACCCGGCTTGTCCATTGACCCTTCTCTGATTAACTCCTGGTACTCTGCTGCCCGCACGTTATTTGACCCGGCTTGTCTCTCACTCTCCCTTTTGCTGAATCCTTCTAGCACGACGGCCATTCTGCCAGGTCACCAAGTAGACCTTGTGGCCTCAAGATCCGCATCCGGCACTCGTGCATCCCCTGCCTGAACCTACTGTTCTCAACCCCAGTGGTCATCAGACGGGGTTGCAAGGGAGGTCCTCCTCGTCACTTCGGGCCCACACCACGATCCTAACATCCGGTAATTAAGAAGGAAGCATTGGTGGGCAAGATTCTGTGCCCTAGAAAGAGAATACTGTTGTCACGTACCTTAGGGGAGTCTGAGATGTCGAGGGCGGCCTCTCTCACTTCTCTGGTCTTGGGGTTCCTGAATGGGTACAGGAGCACCGGGGCACAGAGGGGCAGGAGTGCCAGTAGTAGCTGAATTCAATGAGCAGGAGCAGCAGACAAGAATAGCAGGGTAGTCAGGACAGGCCGAGGTCATCAACGTGCAGGCAGCGAGGTACAGAGGATGAGGCAGGAGGATGGTCTGGAACAAGCCGAGGGTCAATCACTGGAGAGAAGCAGAAAGGCCAAGCCAAGCCGGGTCAAGATAACAGGAACACTTCATTAGCAGGATACAGGAACACAGGGAAGCTGACGATCTGACAGCAAAGGAGGTTTGTTAGTCTCAGCCTTATATAGCCCAGAGGGCGCCAAAAACTCAAACAACACGTTTGCGCAAAGACGCTGCACCTGACACAACTCTATTAGCGGCACCATGTGCATGCGCATACGCAAACGGCGATGAAAGAATCCTGGCTCTGGCTTCCTGACAACTGTGGGTAGGGTCCAATGCTCTGGGAGTATGAGAGAGTCTGGTGCTCTGAAAGGAGGTATGGGGGTTGGGAACTTGTGCTCTGGAAGGGTGTATGAGGGCTGAGGTCCTGTTCTCTGGAAGGTGGTATGTGAGCTGGGGTCCTGTGCTCTGGAAGGGAGAATGGGGGGGCAGGTTCCTGTGCTCTGGAAGGGAGTTTGAGAGAGTATTTTCCTCTGGAAGGGATATGGCGGCTAGGGTCCTATGCTCTGGAAAGGGGTATGGGAGACAGGTTCCTGTGCTCTAGAAGGGAGAATGGGGGGCAGGTTTCTGTGCTCTGGAAGGGAGTTTAGGAGAGTCTTGTCCCATGGAAGGGGTATGCGCGCTGGGGACCCATGCTCTGGAAGGGGTATGGGGGGAAGATTTCTGTGCTCTGGAAAGAAGTATAGGGGGTTGAGCTGTGGTAGACCTATGAGGGGGGAATGGACTTTTACTCCAAAATAGAGAGCAGGCTATGAAAGGAGACTGGTAAGTGTAGAAGTCCCCTTCTATGTTTATCTACACTTTAAATTGTCAAATATTTTTATTGCAAGGGTAGATAACAGCCACTCTCCGTTGCTGCTTATTAATGTGAGCATTGAAAGAGAAGCTGTTTGCACAACGGCCAGCATAACAGGTGATATTGACATGAGCCGGTTCCTCGTTCACCGTATTTCAGAGGCAGACAGCCACATCCTTGTTCTCGGCTCTTGTGCCCTGAGGACAGATAGAGTCCTCGTACCCTCATCCAGGCTGCCTGCGTTCTTCTATAAACAATAGCATGTTCTAAGGGCGATAACATCTTGTCAGGCCCCGCGGCCAGTGCCAGGAGCCTAATTAAACCGTCTGACAGATGGCAGGGTTAAAATTGTACAAATCTAATAGAGCGATGAGCCAACATCAGGGAGCGGCGATCCAGGAGGCTCAGATAATATCAGGCGTATGACTGTATACAACTTGTTTTCAATTTCTCGTCTTCGGGATTACGGTCTCCTATTACAAAACCAATCAGACAGCGTTTGTGGAAGCAATCATCCTAAAAAGGGCCAGCCATGATTGGATTTTTTGATACATTAGCTTTTAATCCAGAGAGACTGGCACTGGTAAGATTAGGTACAGAGCTCTGAGGACAGCAATTCCCTAATCTGAGCTAAGGTTACCAGATTTTCATCTTAATCCGGGGACACCCTGCTAACCACACCCACTTGTAACCACGCAAAAAAACACCCCCATTTGTAGCCACACCCACAAAATCACCCCCCCCCATTTTTAGCGTGCCCTGAAACAATTGGTCACAGACTTCTGGAAGATAAAGCAGACATTGAAGATGGGAACACAAAGTGCCCTGGGCACTAAAAGGAGTGAAATATTGCAGCACGTGCAGCATGCCGCTGCAAATCATGCGTGCGGGAAAAATTATGTTAACAGTGGGAGCGGCAGAAGATGCATGGTTAAATAAACCCTGAGCCTACTCTACTATGGGTCAAGCAGGTGTAATGCACAGACTTCAGGGGTCAGGAATGCGTAATGCATGGAGTGCCGGGGTCAGGAGGGTGTAATACAGAACACAGGGGTCAAGAGCGCATGGAGCAGGAATCAGGAGTATGTAACATATAGAGTGCAGGAATCAGAAGTATGTAACGTATAGAGAGCAGCAGGGGCGTCCCGAGGCTGGGTGACACCCTGAGCGGTAACCGAGTTTCACCCCGCCGAGACGTCACTGCTCATGGGCGTGACGTCATCGCGCACGCGCGGCAGTATTCTGGTACCTGCCGGCGGCCATCTTGGTGATGGACGCCGGCAGAGAGAGGAGGGGACAGTCACCCAGCGGGATAAGGTATGCCGCCGGGTCCCCTCCTCTCTCCACATACTATCGGGTGTTCGGTCCATGACCGAGCGCCCGACTTTTCAGAGGGGGGTGGCACCAAAATGACTGTGAGTCATTTTGGTGTCACCCCTCCAATGGTGTCACCTGGGTGTGGGCCGCACCCCCCTTGTGACACCACTGGAGAGCAGGAATCAGAAGTATGTAACATATAGAGAGCAGGAATCAGAAGTATGTAACATATAGAGTGCATGGGTCAGGAGTGAGCTACACATAGAATAAAGATGTTGGGAGCAAGAGTTGCATGGAGTACAGGGGTCATGAGTAGGTAATGCATGAAGTACGGGGTCATCAGTAAGTAACGCATGGAGTACAGGGATCATGACGAGGAGACAGTAGGAAGTAACGCAGGGTTCAGGGGTCAGTAGTAAGTGATGGAGGGTTCAGGGGTCAGTAGTAAGTGACGCAGAGTCCTAGAGGCAGACATCGTACAAAACTGGCTGTGTATGACTGCAGTTCACTGCCGCTGGGGATTCCGCCAGGGATGTTTGTTTCCCAGGGACAGACCTCTGAAAACGGGGACTATCCCCGGGAAATGGGGACTAATGGTAACCTTAATCTAAGAAACTCCCATACCAACCCTTTTTGTAGTACATCCTGTAAATCTAAAACTAACCTCTGCTTGTAACCAGAACATTAACTCTCTATGTGATAGTCTGTAATCCTAACACCAACCTTGCCTTGAACTCTAACACTGACTCTCTGTAATCCTAAAACTGACCCTAACTTTCACACTCTCCTTACTGGTAACTCTAACCTTAAGTCTACCTGTAAAACCTAACACTATCCCTCCATTTAACCCCAACAATAACCCTATCTGTAATCCTAACACTAACCTCCCTTTACCCTAACACTAACCCTTCCTGCAACCCCAAAACTAACCATCACTGTAACCCTACATCTAACTCTCCCTGCAACCCTAACACTAATTATCCCTGTAACCCCAACACTAACTCTCCCTTTAACCCGAACACAAATCTTCTATGCACCCCTAACACAAACCTACAAACCTTAGATTTCCCTGTAGCCCTCACACTAACCCTTCCTGTAAGCCTAACACTATCCTTCACTGTAACTCTAACTTGAACCCTCCCTGTAACCCTACTAGAATGCCCAGTGAACCCTTCCTGTATCCCTAACACTCTCAAGCTGTATTTCAGTCACTGGCGAACGATCGAGGGAGCACTGACTCTCGGCATGTGTCGTGAGACATATTTATGGGCATAGTAGAGAAAGAATTGCATGCTCAGGATACAGGGGCCTCGAGCTTTAGGGTGAAGCAGATACAGACCACCGGGGACACTAAAAAGCTTTTACAGGTAAACGATGGCCGTTATAAGTGCTAAAAAAGCTTTTGTTTTGTATAGATGGCGAATGTTTCAATACCATACCGTCTCTAATGTTATGTATCAAAACTATCACCGGTCGGCTTGATTAATGCAGAGTCAGATTTGCGGTGACCTGTACGCTGAGAATGGTTCTGCCTTATCCGAATGTATTGTCTGACGGCGTTTACAGAATAATCCATTACCGTGAATAGGCAGCGGGGAGAGATTGTCCCTGGCGGTCTTTAGCTCCGTTTCTGGGAGCTGATTAATGACAATCTGCCGCCAATATGTGCTGGTGTGTTGCAGCTGCTCGGAAGTCACGCCGGCTTACTCCACAAGGCATAGAGCAACGTGTATAGTCAAGTGAGGGTCGCCATGAGGAATAAACAGCTTCAGAGTAGCTGAAACTGTCTTAGTAAAAAAGTTTTTTTAGATAAACATACAGAGATCGGTTTGGTGTAAATACTGCATACATACTGCTACACTTCGCTTCTCGGCCTTTTGGCTAAGATCAAGTGTAGTATCTGTTCTTATCAGTTGCCGGAGGAAGAACGACACACCACCTCTAGTCCGGGGAGAATGGCGCCTTGGTATTAGCTGGTGTAATTGGTGGGTACCGGAGTGGTTTCCTTTCCTCCGGAGTTGATTCTGGTCCGGTTACGAATGGCTTGTCCCCAGTTGTAGGTAGGAAATCCGCCGGTGCTAATGCCTTCTGGTAGGAGCGGGGCTGCACTGGTCTGGGCGGGGGGCGGTAGAGGCCCGTGCTGCTGTGCCCCCTGGGGTAGGCGTCCCAGGGGGTGCCAGAAAATCACTAGGGTGTGGGACCCCACAAGTGATTCACTGTGCACTTGGTCACGGCACCTACTCGCTTTTTCTGCACTATGCTTCTTCTAGGTCTTTTGGCTAGTCCTGGGGCAATATTTTTGCACTCCGGCCCCTAAGGCCTGTCAGCGTTGTGCACTAGATTATTTATGCACGATTTGACACTTTGACTCTCACAGATGACGGAGGGTGCAGGCACCTCAGGGCCTGTTCCTGAAGTTTGGGAGGAGGTTCTGTGACCTACACATGGGCCCCTCTGCCTCCTCCCACATTGGGGTCTCCCTCCGGGGGAGCTCCCAACCTAGTACTCGGTGGACCTGTTTTGGCAGGTCCCAGAGGATCGGGGTCCGCCGGCCTTCGGGTTGGTGGACCTGAGTCGTTCTTGCCCCTGTCAGGAGCCTTGCGCCCCGGGGGGGTCAGGAAAATTGTGGCCCTTTCATTAGAAAGGACCAAAGCAGCCTTGTGCACGTTTTTGTGTGTTGTGATTTCACGATTCACTTTTTTTTGTTCACAGGGGATTCGTTTTCGAGTGCGCTCCATGGGCTTTAAAAATAAAAAATACATACTGCTACACTACATGGATGCCAACTGTCCCGGATGAGCCCCCATGATGCTGTGTCCCGGGATCACAACATTACCTGAGCTTGCCCAGTGACTCAAAAAAAGGCTTGAACTGAGGGGATTGAGGTTGTTTATAGGTGGTTCCCGCATATTTAGTGAACATAAAGAGATATGCTTGGTGTAAATATTGCATACTACAATGTTACATAGTTGCCAACTGTCCCGGACAAGCCCCCACGATGCTGTGTCCCAGGATTACAGCATCCACTGAGCATGCCCAGTAACTCTTTTTTGAACCAAGTGGATTGAGGTTGTGAGTGGGTGGTTCCTGCATTCTTAGTGACAGGACCGCCCAGAAAGTAGGTGATCTGGGAAGGACTGCCCAGAAGGTGGGGGGTTGTCAAGTGGGGGGCCACGGGCAGGGGTGATAGTGTCCAAAGCGATAGTGTGTGCAGCACTACACAGTGGTTGTGCATTACTGCCCCTACTCACAATGTAAATGTAAGGAAAAGATGGCGGCCGCGCATGCGTGAAAACTTGCATTCCCAAATAACCGGAAAACATGCTCCAGTGCGCAGGCGCGCGCAACCGGGAGTGCGCGGGAAGATGCGCAAACGTCAGATGGACAGGAAGTGACATATCACCTTAATGAATGGAGGCCTGCCTGTTGCCTCAGTGCTGATGGTCTTCAGCTTGTTCCATGAACCTGCTACCTGCAGATTCCCTGTTACTCTGCTCTAGATCTGGATTGTTTGACTTCCTCTCCGCTTGCTGCCTGCCCTTTGACCTCGGCCTGTTTCCTGGACTTCCTCTTGCCTATCGCTTTTGTACCTGGCTGCCCGGGGCTGGTTCTGACCTCGGCTTCCTCCACCACGCTCCTGCCTCACGACCTTGACGCCACGCTGCCTGCCCGACTTTGACCTCAGCTACGTTGGCTACTCCACTTCTGGACGTTTCCAGCACGGTGCCCGGTCTCCCTATTGGCACTCGTGCTTCTCGCTGCCCTCCCGCACTCTGTCTCCACCTCCAGGGGGTGCAGGACGCGAGACGCAAGAGAGACCTCCTCTTCCACCGGTCTCCTGCCAGCTAGGTGACAGCAAATCTGTGAATCCTTTGGATAAAAACCATGCCCTTCTAATGTGGCTGATATTTATCTCAGTCACTTCCTATCTACATGCACTCGCTGCAGCTGCACATCATTGCTCCGGGCCGGCTTCCTGATAGTGACAACAGTGCACCATGTCCTGCGCAACATGTGTCAGCGTGACAACACAGGAGAACGGTTGAGAGACAGTTGTCAGTCTTAAACAGGAAGTACATGAACAAGGACCGTCTTGTCAGGATCACCAGGGATTTTTTTAACCAAGTCTGCAGATTCAAACTAATGTGAACAGATTCCAAATTGCAGGTTAAAGCTTGCGTGAGATTTCAGTGATTGGGTTCACATCTACTTATTAAAGTCCAAATCATTTTCATCCTAAATTAGGCGCATCAGGGCAAAGTCACATGGTTCATTCTCTGTAGAAAGCAGCCGCAGCATGAGTAGAAAAGCCAGCCCCCTGCCAGCAAGGAGCCTTGTTTTCTATGGGGAAGCAGTGGTCTCTCTGCAGAGGTCTGACACGTTCTCCTGCTGAGTCAAATGTAGAGCTCTCCATGGAGTAGGGAGCGTGAGCTTAAAGGAGAACTATGAGGGGAGTGATTTTCACTCATCCTCAGAGTTCGAGCCGAGGTGTGACAATGAAACGGTCACACGTCGGCTCTATAGATCGGGAAGTGAGCGATCACATACCGTCGCTCTCTCTCTCACTTCTCGATCATCTCCCTGCAAAGAGCCGTGACTGTCACTCACGGCTCCCTGCAGGGATTCCCCCCTCCCCGTTCCTCCAGTGCTGACTGTAGGAAGGTACGGGGAAGGGGGCGGGTACAGCTGCCTCTAGATAGGCAGAGCCAGCTGTCACTCACGCAGCTGGGTGGATCTCGACAGTAATGTCGGGATCCGTCCCGGCCGCGGCGGTCTCAGTATACCGCGGTATACTGAGCTTTGGGTCACGGGAGGACGCTAGTTCGTGTCCTCCCGTGACCCCATAGTTCTCCTTTTAAGGCTTCATTCACACGAGAAACGGCCATCATGTGCAGATCAGTGCTGCGTGCACGGCCTTATCGGGCAGCTCCCGGGAAGGACAGGTGCTGTGCGTGATTAGTACGCAGCCCCCGTCCTTCTTTATGGGACTACGCCGCCCTACGCTCACGACTCGGACGCAGACAGGAACCATCCTGTCAGGGTACGAGTACGGACACCCGCGCGGACGTGCAGGGCGGGTGAGCGTAGGGCGGCGTAGTCCCATAAAGAAGGACGGGGGCTGCGTACTAATCACGCACAGCACCTGTCCTTCCCGGGAGCGGCCCAATACGGCCATGCACGCAGCACGGTGCTGTACGTGCCGGCCGTTTCTCGTGTGAATGAGGCCATACTGATAAGAGAGCTATAGCTCTGACTCATCAGGGGGTGTGCCGGACCTCTGCAGAGAGACCACTGCTTCCCCATAAAAAACAAGGGTCCTTCTCTGCAGCATGCTGGCAGGCGACAGGTTTTTCTACTCAAGCTGTGGCTGTTTTTTTTACCACACTGTGAGACTTTGAACATGGTTTCTTTGATGCACGTAGCTGAATTTTGGTGTCTCCCTCCGCCAATGCAGATGACGGCATGAGCAGGTGACGGAAGGCTCCTATGTAACAACAACACCCCCCCCTGCTGTCACTTCAATCACGTTTCCAAACAGACCGCCGCGTTCCTTTCGCCTCCTTCTGTTCATCGCTTTCCAAGCAGCCAAAATATTCGCCTCATTAGACCCCAATTTCAGAAGTCAGGTGACACCGATGCTTTCCAACGCATCCGCAGGCACCGCGCCGTATTCTGCCGCCGTAACAACGTCATTCACGAAGCCGCAACAATTTATTCACAATTTTTTGCAGCGAATTTGGATTTCGGAGGCTCATCCTGCGTGAAGTCGAAGGTGAAGTCTTTCCATCGCAACATGCAAAATTCATCCCTGCGCTGGAGGTTCTCTATTCATTATTGAAATGCGTGCGCGGGGGGATGGGAGCTGGCTGCGCGGCTGGTTTAGTCTTCAGCGATGAATATTCAATTTGCTGCGAGCTGCGGAGATTCGCTGTGAGGTCGTGACCCCAGAACATCGCGTTTTCATGCTTTTTGGTTGTCTGCAGCTATTTCTGACTATGAGCCCGTCAACATGTAAGCATTCCGCTGCGTGCAGCGCGTTCCAATCATGCGCATGTGTTAATGTATACTATGGCACGCATTAACCTGCATTGCATTGAGGTAGCCCGTTTATTACGAATGGGCTGCCAACGCACCACAATGGATCAAAACATTTTTTTTGCACCTTTGGGTGCAACACTTTTCATTAATGCGCGCATGTTATAGCGCACTACAGCATGCATTGCATTAAGGCAGCCTGTTTATTAGGAATGGGCTGCCAACACACCACAATGGATGGAAAAACCTTTGGGTGCAACGCGTTTCATTAGTGCACACATGTTGCACACTACGGCGCTCATTGACATGCAGCACAATGGAGGAAAACAACTTTTTCCCCCCTCCTTTGATGCACCGTTGTGCAAGTGTTCCCTTTAATGCATGCGTGTTAGTGTACACTATGGCATGCATTTATTATGAATGGGCTGCCAATACACCACAATAGATGGGGGGGAAAAACTTTTTTTAGCAACTGAGCGCACAGTATCTGGTGCATTGGGCTCTACCATACAATGCGTTGGGGTGCCATTCACAATGAATTACACCATAACGCACCAGACATAGTGCCATGTGTTGAAGAAACCTGTGCTAATGTGTGCATTTTGAGTGGATGTTGCCACAACGCACAAGTGTGAATGGGCCCTACATGCCACATTTAGCCTAAGAGCCGATGGATGGTGTAGGAGCGGAGTAGGAGCCCTCATTCACACAGGAATCGGCCAGCTCCCGGGAAGGACAGGCGCTGCGTGTGATTAGTACGCAGCCCCCGTCCTTCTCTATGGGACTACGCGGCCGTACGCCGCCCTACGATCACCTAAAGTGCAGGTCCGTGCGGGTGCATGTTTCCTGGCTCGGACGCAGACAGGATCCATCCTGTCAGCGTACGAGTACGGACACCTGCAACCGCACGGACGTGCAGGGCGTACGGCCGCGTAGTCCCATAGAGAAGGATGGGGGCTGCGTACTAATTACAGGCAGCACCTGTCCTTCCCGGGAGCTGGCCGATTCCTGTGTGAATGAGGGCTCCTACTCCGCTCCTACACCATCCATCGGCTCTTAGGCTAAATGTCCGGCGTGTAAATTAGGACAATGTATTTTCCATTTTTGTGTTGAGTGGGGGAAGAGTTAGAAACTATGGGGAAACTATAAAAGTTTGGGGTCTTTTTTTTCAAATGCCGGTGGTACATCCCAAGCAGTGGTGTCGGATTGCAATTATAGCTCTGGCCGGCATCCTACCCAGCTCCTGGCAACCATTGGTTGCCAGAAGTTGGGTGGGACGCCAGCCAGAGCATCCCAGATTGGTAAGAGCTGGGTGAGGAGAGGTGTACGGCCCTTACACATCCCCCAGCCTGGCTCTTAGCAACCTGGGACACTCTGGTTAG
>NW_017308995.1:22131-26138 GCF_000935625.1 Nanorana parkeri
CGGCCCTTACACCCCCCCCCTGCCCGCCTCTAATCAACCTGGGATGCTCTGGCTGGAAAGACCTGCACAAACATTGGCCATGCCACTCTGCCTGCTGCCCCTCCCCACGTGAGCCAAAGAGATGCCACCTGAGGCAAGTCTCATTAAAGCGAGAACCCTGATCCCAAGTCAGTACAGCAGGGAGTGTTTAGAACCAATGTCAATGTACATGGGTGGGAGAGGGTGGTGTTCCCGATATTAGTTGGGGGGTAATTTTGGCCTGTGATAAGAAAACAGTTGGGTCTGCACCCCTGAAAAATGTAAAATATATATATATTTTTTTTTACATAATTTAGACAAATTGGTGTTTTTATATCTCCCTGAACTTCCTTGCATTTTTCAGTCGGGCGGCTCTGCCATGTAAAAGCTTCTATATATATATTGTAACAAGGACACTCCACTGTAGTCCAGGTAAGTCAAGTAAAATGCAGTTTATTTTCTTTCAAAACGGTAGATAACACGAAATCCAACATAAATAGCTTGCTGTAGCATATGACAGATAAGGGCTCACCAATCCTCAAGGTGTCCCAGTCTTTTAATAAGTCTCAGAGGAAAAAAATCACGGATGCGCTGCTGTATCAGCAGAAAAATTGTACTTTTGGCATTTAGCCAAAAGTGCCATTTCCGCCCGATATCTTTTGGCGGCCGACATATCTCTGCAACCCTAATATTTACAGCAATGCAGAATGGCACAGGCTATAGAGGACTACACATCCCAGCAATACTTTATATAACAATAGCATTTCTGTATATAGTACTGCTGAGATTTGTATTCCATTATAGGGGGTCCCATTGTGCATTGCTGCAACAGTACTTTATACAACATTAGGCTACAAATAAAAAAAAATGATGTCTATAAAATGTTATGTAACCCTTTAATTGGCATGAACTATTAATGCGTTCACATGGACCCGCTCGGCCCACGGGGGCCGCGTCCTACGCAATGCGATTTTCATATAATTGTTTTGTTTTTTTTTTTATGTCAAGTCTGTTCGGTTTTAGACAATTGCTGCGAATAAGCGGTTAGGTAATTGTCAGGTTCTGAGAGGCATGTACAAGGAGTGCTCCATCATTGTGGCGGCGGAACATTTTGGCTGAAACCTTTTCTGCAATGTAAAATAACAATTTACCTGGCTTGGAAATAATGGACGGGAGTTGAACGGCAATTTTCTTTGTAAAGTTCGATAAAAGAAAAGAAAAAAAAAGTCAGTAATAACATTTACAATAAACTTTCCAACACTTTGAAAGTCTCATTTGTTGCGTAACTTGGAATCATACCGGGTGATGGAATGAGCGCTAGACACGTGCGATTCGTTTCGTTACGAATCGAAATTCATACGAGTTTTCCTGAAATTCGTAAATCCGGAAGCATCCGAAACCCGAATTGCAGTTTCCGAATTATATCCGAAATACGAAATTCCGTTAACGAATTTCGGATCCGAATCTCTTTGAAACGGGAACTAATATTACCCCTGTAAATGAGGTTGAACAACATGACAAGATTTTTTTTTTATCTGAAATACGGATCCGCTGCTGCTGAGAGTTGCATTACAATACACAGGCAGGAAATACGAAATTCCGTTTACAGAATTTCGTTCCGTTACGAACATTCGTTATGAAGTTAAAAAGCAAAATACCTTTGTTAATATTGGAGTGGATGAGTTGTTTTTTTTATCCGAAATCCGAAATTCGGATCCGAAATCCGTTAACGGAATTCGTATTTCGTTTGGTTGACCAATCAGAGGTTTTCTCTTCTGCTGCTGAGAGTTGCATTATTACAATACACGCAGGAAATACGAAATTCCGTTGACGTATTTTCGTTCCGTTACGCACATTCGTTATATTGAAGATAAAAAGCAAAATACCTTTGTTAATATTGGAGTGGATGGTAGTTTTTTTTTAAATACGAAATACGAAATTCGGATCCGAAATCCGTTAACGGAATTCCGTATTTCGGATAAAAAAAACAACTACCATCCACTCCAATATTAACAAAGGTATTTTGCTTTTTAACTTCAATATAACGAATGTGCGTAACGGAACGAAAATCCGTTAACGGAATTTCGTATTTCCTGCCTGTATTGTAATGCACTATGAGGGTTAGACGCTCCGGAGCCCCACACCCTCTGTATTATACTCCTGACCCCTGCAGTCTGTGCATTACACACTCCTGACCATTACATTCCATACATTACATACTCCTGACCCCTGCACTCTGTGTGTTACATACCCCTGACCCATACATTCTGTGTGTTATATACTTCTGACCTCTGAACTCTCTGTATTATTCTCCTGACCATACATTCTGTGTGTTATATACTCCTGACCCCTGAACTCTCTGCATTATACTCCTGACCCCTGTGCTCTGCATATTACACACTCATTACCTATACATTCTGTGCATCACATACTCCTGACCCCTGTACCCCCCCTGTATAATACTCCTGACCCATGCATTCTGTGTGTTACATACTCCTTCCCCATGCACACTATGTGTTTCACATTCCTGACCCATGCCCTCTGGGTGGCAATAGACACTCATGACCCCTCATGACCCCTCATGACATACTCCTGATGCTTTACATACTCCTGTGCACTCTTTTAAGCTTTATTGTACACTACATACATCTGAACAAAATGTTTATTCTCTTAGCAGTAGACATGTGCGTTTCGTTCCGTTCCTAAACGAAATTCGGACGTTTTTTTTGGAAATTCGGACATTCGGATGTATCCGAATTCCGAATTACAGATATAAGGAATGCAAACGAATCCGAATTTCCGTTTCCGAAATTCGTTAGCGGTAGTTCGTTTCGTTTTTGTTTCTTATTCGTTTCGTTCGTTCGTTACAGCAAAGTGACATTAGAGAAGGAGAAAAAAATGTTTTCCCTTCAAATGTCACTTTGCTGTAAACGAACGAATGAACGAAAACGACTAAGAAACGAAACGAACGTTCGAACGAACTACCGTTACCGAATTTCGTCCGAATCCGAATTGACTTTCACACCCGAATCCCGAAAAACGAAATAACACAAAATCGGAATTAAAACGAAACAAATTTTTTGACAGTGCACCTGTCTACTTAGCAGTTGCTGGTTGCTAAGAAACCCAAATTATTTCAATGACGTTCCTCTTCAGGCAAAGTGTTAGCTCTCTGTCCATATCCTGTGTGCAGAAAATCATCTGCTGATGTTTATAGGTGTCTCTGAGACTCCCACTTGTGGCACAGTAATAAAATATAAAGGATTGTGGCATACGTGTGCCACGTATACAGTGAGTAGGCTCGCATACTATTTAACATGAACCTTTAAGTCCCACCCACTGCTCAGTGTGGCCACACCCACCATTCAGCACATTTCATTATAGACCAAGGAGAGGCTTTGGCTGCATTGCCCCTCCAGGACAGGAAATGCATTGTGCAGTGGAGAATAACGTCCCCCCAGGATCACAACTTTACCAGTAATCGGTATTCCTTTAAAAAAAATACTCAAAGATTCACATTGTTTCTCTTCTCGCGTCAGCCGACTCGTATCTTATTCATTGTTTGTTTTTCCGTGTAACGTTGTATTGTTGCAGGGACTAATCTGCAATGTGCGGTTTGCTACATCGCCTACAAGGTCAGCGCCGTGCATCCTGCGCCCAGGCGCCGGAAAAAGGAATTCCGATGCTCTTCGATTTTCTTCTTCGTCCCCCTAAGAGAAGCGCAAGAGGTCGCCCCGCGCAAACTTCGCAAGCGGAACCCCGCCGCGGACGCACACTTGTCATCAATTTCCATCGGCCGCGGGATCCTGCGCAATGCCCGATCGCCCTGATCTGCATTCAATGCGCGGTGCCAGTTTAGCCTCCGCCGGTGACCCCACGAGGAAGCGTTATCGGATGTTTACAGTTCCCATGTTCCCTTGTCCCATGTTCTAAAGTTTTAATGCGAACCAAACACGGGGGGGGGGGGGGGGGGGGGGGTGTTCCCCCTC
>NW_017308995.1:26561-26977 GCF_000935625.1 Nanorana parkeri
GGGGGGGGGGGGGGGGGCGTTCTTCCCATCACTGATCCTGTACATGTTGGCATCACACTTTTAGCTTTCTGTGTGGAATTCACATGGATGTGAATGAGCCGTTAGATGGTTATTAAGGGGTCCCCCGCACTTTCCCAGACCGGGGGAGACGCACAACCCCACCCGCCGCTCTCCCTCCTTCTCCCGGATTTTCGACAATCTTTTATTTCCGGAATCTTCTTGCCTGCGAGGGGAGCCGGTGGAGCCTAACTGATCTTAATGTTCTAATTTGTAGCTGTTATTCATTACAAATCCTATTAAATTCCAGCCACTGAATCTGGAGCCCCGAGGCCAGCTCATTAAAAGGGAGTTCGGCTCGGCAGCAGAGTCACACTTCCATTCTTAGGAGAATCGCTCCTATGTGTCTGAAGATGCAA
>NW_017308995.1:29693-30924 GCF_000935625.1 Nanorana parkeri
TGTGTGAGAGAGACTTTCTGTACATTCCTTTTTCTGTACATTGTGACACGGCTGATAGATAAAAAAAAAAGTGTCTGTGTATCACCATGGACCCGCTTGAAGATCATTGAGGAACCTTCTGATCTGATCATATATTACAAATTGTTTCAAAGTAGCAAATAGATTCAGTCACTGAACATCAACAATTAATAGGTTTTGTATCTTTATTTGCAGTGGAAGTAAAGTGTGTGTGTGGGGGGGCTAACAATTGTCAATTTTGAGTGTACAGAATTAGCCCCCCCCCCCCCACTTCAATACTACATTACAGTGACTGAGAGCAAAGTCTCCGTAGATCAGATTAAAGGGTCAGTTTTCCTGATTTAATGACGCCTAGCACAGGGGACTGAGGAAAGACTGTGAGTACAGGAAAACATGGCCCCTCCCACCAAGCACCACCACCCTGCACTCATGGTATATTAATACAGAGACTGTCACTGATGTCATCATCAGGCGCATCCACTGCCGGAAGAGGAAGTGGACCTTGTACATCAGGTGACTACCCAGAAGACATCAGCAGAGAAGACTGGGGAAAGGCTGTGAGTGTAGGGAATCATGACTCCGCCCTCTGAGCGATGCACCCTGCATTGCCACTGATGTCATCACTCAGTGGTGATGATGTCACTACTCTCCTTGTCACCCAGGAGCATCCAATGCCAGGAGAAGACAGAAGAGGACCTTGTACACCAAGTGACTAGCCAGAAGATATCAGCAGAGAAGACTGAGGAAAGACTGTGACTTCCCCAGGGAAAGAATATTGAAGCTTGTACCACGTTACCGGTGTCCCGCCCAAGGTCCACTCCCACTGACGCATTTCACCCAATCACAAGCGTAGTGATCGCCGAGAAATGCGGAAAGCCCACAGAGGGAGACTCAGCAAGAACTGCTTATGTGATACAATAATGGAAATATGGAACAGCAAGCACGTAGAATAATAGTGACGGTCACATCAAAACCCGTATTCAGGTCAACATAACAATAATGACTTGAAATCTATCCGGCCAATGAAAATCCATCTCAGTTTTCCTTTAAAAGAGTTCTTTCAATTTCGGTTTTGTAACCTTCCGGCGCCGTTCGGACTCTCGGGCCCTTCGTAGAATCTCCGCCGCTTTTCGGGGCTTCCTTAATATTAATCAGGTAAAAGCCCCGGCAGTCGTCGGTAAAGCAAAACAAACGACAAACGCACTCAACAATT
>NW_017308995.1:39639-41092 GCF_000935625.1 Nanorana parkeri
ACTGCAGTCTGCACATGTCCAAAATGGCTGCCACCATGAGGTAAGACCTTGACAGTATCTGGTGCCAGACTTCTGTACCTGTGATTTCTGTTCCAGTTCTGAAACCCGTTTATGACCTTTCCCTGGTTATCTGCCTGCATTGACCATTTGCCTTTTTTTTGGCCAGGACCTTGCCTGTCGATTTTGCCGATTTACCAATGCTTCGTTTCCGCCTGCTGTCTGCTCTTGCCACTGAAAGTGTAAACAAGAGCTACATGGTGGGAGCCATCCTCAGTAAAGGCCCTCAACCCTTGTGCTCTGGTGGACACCGGGCAGTTCCTCAGACCAGGCACCTTGGCCTAAATTCTCCTGGTGACACAGATAAAGGCCATCACCGTTGTTACATAGAGTAAGAGCTAGGATTAAAGGTTAGGCTAAGGGTTAGGTTAAGGATTAGATTGAGAATAATGATTCAGGACTCGGTTAGGGGTTATGTAAAAGGTTCAAGGATTATGAATTCACTTGAGGGTTGGGTAAGATATGCCGTGCCTAAAACATATTATGTGGAATAAATCCCGCACCATACACCTAACAAAAGCTAAAATGATACAATTTACTAGGGCCAAAGCGAAAACTGGTAGAAGCCTTTGCACTGGTATGTAATGGGTGACTTACCCATCATTCATTATCTAAGTGGTCCATGTGAGCACATTCCCTGACCAGTTGACCTTTGGAGAAGATTCATTGGGTTGCGATGGAGTTTCCCAAGTCACCTGCTACTATCGCCCCCTTGGGTCGGCCAGCACTATGCTTGATGCATAATCTTTCACAGTTTGGTCAATTCCAATGAGTATTTCTTTGTTCCAATTATTGAAAAGAGCAATCATTCGGCAGACAGACCCTTGCCTTGCCCGCTATGGATCACCCTAAACCCAAAGTGGATCTCTTTATTTATGGTCCCTGATGCTGATGTTGTAGAACGCCTAGACATCTTCACCAGTGAAGGAATTGCTAGCTGTGACAAGATTGCTGGCATACGATGAAACGCTTCTGTTGTACATTTTCCGCATCGCCTGAGCGTACGCCAGGCACGCGGCTGCTTTTTGCGCCTGCAAATTTTTCGTGGGCCTTATGAAACAGCCGTCAAGACTCAGAGCTGAAAGCGACGTCTTAATTTTATGTTTGCCTTTCAGACCTGAGAAACAAGACTCAGGGAACCCTTCCAGCTGTGTGTGGATAGAGTACGAAAGATTGGAATGGGGACTATAAAGCAGACTTCTCTGGCAGAGATGAATCGAGTTCCCAAAGGTAACCTGCACTAAGAAACTTCAAATGGATCCCTGTACGTGGAAGGGAAGAGCTTTGTAAGCCAGCATGAAGTGTATGTCCATGGGAAGAGGAGAAAGGGTTTAGCTACCGGTGGCATTGTTCTGGCCAAATCGATATGTTCTGTACAGCAGGTATATATATATAT
>NW_017308995.1:42205-60679 GCF_000935625.1 Nanorana parkeri
AGGCCTTTTCCACCAACCTACCTGTCATCACTGAAAGCCCGGCAGTGGCTGAGGACATCAGCGTGCCGTGAGGAAAAGGTCCACTCAAATGCCTACAGTGGTATCCTGCATTCAAAAAGGTACATAGTTTGGGCCTGGGGCAGGAATTGGTACTGGTCTGAGGTGTGAAGGTGCAGGAACTGGGGCTTATCTGAGGGGTGAAGGTGCAGGAATTGGGGAGATCTGAGGGGTGAAGGTGCAGGAATTGGGGTGATCTGAAGTGTGAATGTGCAGGAATTGGGGTGATCTGAAGTGTGAATGTGCAGGAATTGGGGTGATCTGAGGGGCGAAGGTGCAGGAATTGGGGTGATCTGAGATGGGAAGGTGCAGGAATTGTGGTGATCTGAGATGGGAAGGTGCAGGAATTGGGGTGATCTGAGATGGGAAGGTGCAGGAATTGGGATTGATCTGAGGTCTGAAGGTGGAGGAACTGTGGCTGATTGGAAGTGTGAAGGTGCAGGAATTGAAGATGATCTGAGGTCTGTAGAGGTGCAGGAATTGAAGATGATCTGAGGTCTGTGGAGGTGCAGGAATTGAAGATGATCTGAGGTCTGTGGAGGTGTAGGAATTGAAGATGATCTGAGGTCTGTGGAGGTGCAGGAATTGAAGATGATCTGAGGTCTGTGGAGGTGCAGGAATTGAAGATGATCTGAGGTCTGTGGAGGTGAAGGAATTGAAGATGATTTGAGGTCTGGAGATGCAGGAATCGGGCCTGGGCTGAGGTGTGATATTCATGCACTAGGACTGTTCTGAGGTCTGACGTACATACATTGAGGCTGAACATGTCATGTGTGCACTAGTTATGCTCTGATAGTTGTACTGCTAATGGGAAGCTAACTACCGTAATTTATTGTTATCCAATAAATAATGAGTTTAACGTGCCATTAGAAATACAACCTACTAAGATTACAACACACTATTGTTAGCTGGCACGCTGCTTGTGAACAACATGACATTTAATGTGGAAAGGTTGTTGACCCCTGGAGAAGAAGAAGAAGAGAGTTTCTCCTAATGGATGTGTATTTTTGCCTGCTGCTAATAAGCCTTTTGAGTGAAAATGTATTTATACCCCAAAACCAATCATGTGTATATCGCTAGATGTGGCTGCATTAGTTTTGTTTAGGATTTTTAAATTCCCTTTATTTTTACCTCGTCATCTGGCCAATAACACACTTCCTGTCTTAGGGTGGCTACACTCACTGTATCCTGTGGAGGAGCAGCGTAGGCACCGATTGACCTTGAGTTCTGGTCTGGGCTCTTAATGAGGCTGCTCTCAGCCACCTGATCACTGACAACACCTGACCTCAGGACTGGAGATTTCATCCCATCCAGGAAATCTCCAGAGCTCCAGATTCCAGTTACAATACGGAAAAAACCCGGAAGAAACCAAAAGGCCAGCTTCTTCCCTGCAAATGTATTTATTTTCTGGAACCTCTCAGCCCCCCATAAGTCCATCAAGTCCAACCTATTGTGTGTATGCCATGATGTTTCTCTTACTCCCTGTCCCGGTCGAACCCCCACACGGTCTCACCAGGACAGGAAGCTAGGGGGAATTTCACCCCGAGTTCTATCTGGAGTTTCACTTTAGCATAAGTCTGAAACCTGATTCAGAGTGAGGTGATTTAATTTCTGCTTTTGGCAGGAGCATCGTGTTTTGTTTGACGAATGATTCTCTTCCCCTTTGCAGCCCCCTTTTTTTTTGTTCCTCTGTCTGCAGCAATTAAATAAATGAATAAATAGAAATGTGACAGGAATGAAACGGGAATTAGCACATATAATGTCCAGCGAGCAATGCGTACACGTGGCTGTAAACATAATTAACCGATGAACATAAGTGAGGTAAAACACAATTCAGGTTTAATTAACTTGGCCCTACAAATGTTTGTTGTGTTCGTCTCATGCTATTTCCGAACGTTCCGGCAATTAATCTTGCGTAACCTTTTCATTTCCCCCGCCGTGCGCGGAAAACACTTTTATGGATGCAAACCAGTAAAAAAAAAAATCTTTTGAGATCATAGAAACCAACATCGTCTGCATTAAAAGGAAAATTCTGGATTTAAAGGGAAACTATCAATTATTTTTTTATGAATAATATATCAATAAAAATGATGGATATATAAAAAAAAATACAAAATTACTTCAAAATTAAAATAAATCGGACTTCGGACTTATTTTTTTTTTCATAGGACTTCATATTGGCTTCTTTTTTCCGATTTCCATAACTAGATTTCAAATGGAGATATGTAGAGCGCCCTCTTAGGGCCTGTTCACATGAGATCAGGTCCTGATCAGGTCCTGATCAGCAGACGTGGAGCTGCTGATGCATTGCGTTTTTGGCCGCGTATTGGCCGCGTTTTTGATGCATTCCAGCAAAAAAAATAATTATTTTTTTGCTGGAGTGGGGCTTTTAGTATTTTAGCTGCAGCACAGTGCGTTTTTGACGCGTTTTTTATGCGTTTTTGATGCGTTTGCGTATCCGGATCGTTTCCGGACCTGACAAAATGTGACATGCAGTATTTTTTTTGTCATAAGCTGAACGGACTGCGCACGTGAGAACTGGAGCCCATCAAACACATAGGGATACATTGGGATGCATTTTGAGTGCAGCAGCGTACGGAGCCGGTCAGCACACAAAACGGACGTCGTGTGAACAGGCCCTTAGGGTCTATTTGTAAAGCTGTGTATGTGACTTTTGTGACGGACCCCCGTACTCAGGATGAGTATGTCCGCCGCTGTCTTCTTCCTTGCTCAGGAGATATTGGAAACAGCTGATCCTTAGCTCTCAGTTTCCCCAGTCACTGGTCAAGACACGAGTGTAGGGTGAAACAAACTCTGATTTATTGAGCAACTGCACAAACTTTTATCTCATCAAGTGATGAGATCAGATTATAATCCCATCACATCCACCCTGCCTTCCCCAGACAATCGGTCTGCTCAACACCACAGGGTTTCCCCTGCTAACGAGCTCCAGACAGCCACAGCAGAACCTGGCCAGAATGTCATTGTTCTGAGCTCCTTCAGAGTACAAAGGGAGATAACGAGGGATGGTGCTGATAGTCTTTTCATAACCAGGTCACACAGCATAACGCACTTAAACCTAACCCAACACCAATACACATTTAACTTTGATAATCACCATGTCGTCACAACTTTCACCAAACATTCTCTGTTATTTAAAACAGATGGCCCCGGAAGATTCAGCTACCGAGAACGTTTGCTCAATGTCAGATTCACTTAGGGTGGCCACCTGTCCAGGATTCACCCCGACAGTCCGGGTTTTGAATGCTGTGTTCGGGTTTCATGGCAGCAGAAACCCGGACACGAGATGTCAGGCAGACAGGGGCGACACTCATTCTCCCCCCAAAAAATTTCCACGTGCCGCTAGAGTGAGGGTTCTCTTGAAGAAAAGGTGGCGACCCTAGAGCCACTGCTTTATCAATATGCCCCTTATCTGTTTATCTTGGGGCCGGTGTCCTTTAATCCATCCAGAGAGGGTGTTTGTTTCATTGGAAGTCCATTGGTGTGCATCTCTCTCACTGCCTGGCCTCACTTTTCACTTTGGCTCCTTCCAGAGTATAATGTATGTTCACTGAGAGCACACCACACATTCCCTTTAAAGGAGAACTATGAGGGGGAGGGGATTTTCACTCATCCTCATAGTTCGAGCCGACGTGTGACAATGAGACTGTCACAGGTCGGCTCAATAGATCGGGAAGTGAGCAAACACATACCGTCACTCGCTCACTTCTCCATCATCTCCCTGCAGAGAGCCGTGACTGTCACCCACGGCTCCCTGCAGGGATTTCCCCCTCTCCCCGCTCCGATCCTCCAGCGCTGACTGGCGGAACGGACGGGGGAGGGGGCGGGGACAGCTGGCTCAGCCTCTAGATAGGCAGAGCCAGCTGTCAATCACGCAGCTGGGTGGATCTGGACAGTAATGTCTGGATCCGTCCCGGCTGCGGCGGTCTCAGTATACCGCGAGCTGTAGCTCTCTATATACTGAGCCTAGGGTGACGGGAGGACGCTAGTTTATGTCCTCCTGTGACCCTGAGGAGAACTATGGGGAAAAACACTTACCTCATAGTTCTCCTTTAAGTGTAAAGGTCGGGCCAAGTTTTAAAGCTTAATGGTTGGGGTTAGGCGAAGTGTTTAAATGTTAGGTTAAGGGTTAAGTGTTAGGCTTAGCCTTAATGTCAATGTGTTAGGGTCAGGTTAAAAGTTTCTGTTAGGTTCACGGATACGTTTTAGTGTCAGGCAATCATTAAAAGAGAACTATGTGGTCAGGGCTTTTCCCCATAGTACTCCTTAGGCTAACGGAAGGACACAAACTAGCGTCCTCCCGTTACCCTAAGCTCAGTATATAGAGAGCTACAGCTTGCGGTATACTGAGACCGCTGCAGCCGGGACGGATCCCGACATTACTGTCGAGATCCACCCAGCTGCGTGATTGACAGCTGGCTCTGCCTATCTAGAGGCAGAGCCAGCTGTACCCGCCCCCTCCCCCGTCCGTTCCGCCAGTCAGCGCTGGAGGATCGGAGCGGGGAGGGGGGGAATCCAGCCCCTCCCCCGTCACGGCAGAGAGCAGTGACAGGATCGAGAGGTGAGCGAGCGCCGGTATGTGTTCGCTCACCTCCCGATCTACTGAGCCGACCTGTGACAGTCTCATTGTCACAGGTCGGCTAGAACTATGAGGATGAGTGAAAAGCAGCCGCCTCATTGTTCTCCTTTAAGACATAAGTATTAGGTAAAGCAATAAGTTAGGTTCGAGTTAGGTCATGTGGAGGGGGAGGGTTATGAGTTGACAGTATTTTAGGAGTTAAGTGAAGTGTTCAGGGAGGGGAAGGGTTAAGTTTTAAGTTAGGGACACGTAGCATGCTGCACCGGGCTTCTGGCACCGAACCCACCGCCAGCGATGTACCCCCCCCCCCCCCCCCACCTCCCCTCCCTAATTTAATAACTTCCCAAAAAAAACCCCCCCCCGCGCATCTCCTCATTAGTATTACACAATCTTTGTTTTCACACATGAAAGTCAGAGAGCTGATTAGTATGCGGCTCGGGCGCGAGACTGAAATTTTTAATTTTTACATTTGCAGTGTTGGTTCTGTTTATTTGGCTAAATTAAATTAAGTCGCCGTGAAAAGTCATCTGCAATCATTTGATATGATTAGCGGTCCTGCGGAGAGCCGGCTGATCTTCTAGAATTCAGAATGTGATATGAAAGGAAAGTACGCAGCTCTATTATTCTCCACACAACACACACACGCAGACACACACACTCACACACACAGACAAACACACATAGACACAGACACACACTCACACACTCACACACATACACACATACACACACATAGACACAGACACATACACATACACACACTCACACACATAGACACAGACACATACACACACTCACACACACATACACAGACAAACACACATAGACACAGACACACACGCACACACTCACACACATACACACATACACACACATAGACACAGACACATACACACACTCACACACATAGACACAGACACATACACACACTCACACACATAGACACAGACACATACACACACTCACACACACATACACACACTCACACACATAGATACAGACACACACAGACACACACTCACACACATACACACACATAGACACAGACACATACACACACTCACATACACACACTCACACACATACACACACATAGACACAGACACATACACACACTCACATACACACACTCACACACATAGATACAGACACACACAGACACACACTCACACACTCACACACACACACACGGATTCCCCCACAAGGCCACCGAGGCCAGGCCTGGGCGGTAAGTTGCCTTCTACATTTAGTCCTGCTTTGGGAAGGCGGGACTAAATGTAGTGTGGGGAAGCCGCTTGTTTGTTTACAAGTGATCCCCCCGGCCGCCGAGTCTCTCCTCACTGGCCGGCGATGCGGGGAGCAGAGCGGCATTGCAGAACCTGGCCTTGGGGCAGCAGGGAGAGTAAATCCGGCCCTGTACACACACACACAAACACATACAATGTTATCTTGTCATTACATTTGGCAAATGAAAGGCATAGTCCACCTTTTGGAACAAATCAATAACTGCACACACACGGATGGAGGAATTTATGTGCATTTATCAGTTTTTTGCATTTGAGCATTACAACCACCATCTGTAGATAAGGGGGTGCAATGCTCAGACTATTCCTGCAGCCCCAGGTCCCTACCAAGGTACAGCCCTTTGGTTATGGGGCTGGAGGGAGTAATCAAGATGTGATGACCTCACCATGCTTGTGCTCCATTAAGAACGACGAGTCCCCCTGCTGGGGTGGAAGATGGGACTTGGTGTCTTCCATTCCCAGATCCTGTAGACGGATCAGTTAATCAGATGATGTAGCAGTGCAGGCGGAGTCATGCACAGCCGCGCCGAACTGAAAACAATGCATGGGGGGGGGGGGGGGGACTTTGGAATGTGTCTGTGTTTCATGTTACACCCTACATATAGGAAACATGATCTGAAAGGTGGACTATGCCTTTAATCTAACTTTTGAAGGGAAGGCTAAGGCTCCACGAGGTGCCATGTGGTGTACAGTCTTTGATATGCCAAACTTTTGAAGGACCCCCAAACCAGCTCTTGCAGAATTTAAATTCTGACTTTTAGAAAAGTCAGTGTTGAGCCACGCCCCCACCCACATCCTGCAATAAAATGCAGGGCTTTAAGAGAAGTGTCTTGAATTGCATTGTGGTACTGAGCAGAGAAGAGCATGAGGATCCTAATGGTTCCGGAGCTTCAGGGTTTCCGTGACTTCCTTACTATGATTTAAAGTCACCAACACCACCCTTAGGAAAAGCTCGGCATAAAAAGAAGTGGTTAACTTTGCACCCAAAACCTGCGCCCACTACCAGTTAAAGGAGAACTATGGGGTTAAGGCTTTTCCCCATAGTTCTCCTTAGGGTAACGGGAGGACACAAACTAGCGTCCTCCCGTCACCCTAGGCTCAGTATACCGCGAGCTGTAGCTCCCTATATACTGAGACGCCGCAGTGAAGCGGATCCCGACAATTGTGCCGGGATCCGCCCAGCTGCGTGAGTGACAGCTGGCTCTGCCTATCTAGAGGCAGAGCCAGCTGTACCCGCCCCTCCCCCGTCCTTTCCGCCAGTCAGCGCTGGCGGATCGGAGCGGGGAGGGGGGAATCCAGCCCCTCCCCTGTCACGGCAGAGAGCCGTGACAGGATCGAGAGGTGAGGGAACGCCGGTATGTGTTCGCTCACCTCCCGATCTACTGAGCCGACCTGTGACAGTCTCATTGTCACAGGTCGGCTAGAACTATGAGGTGAGTGAAAAGCACTCCCTCCACCCCCCTCATAGTCCTCCTTTAATCATATCAATCAATATTATCAGTATTAGTATTATCAGTATCAATACTAATCAGTCAGTACTATCAATCATTCCCATCACCGCGGTGGGATTTTATTTCAGCAGTGTTCATTGGAGAACTTCCCTAACTCACAACGGCTGGTGGGCTTTTCACCAACAACTGCATGTTTCAAGGAGCACCACAGAACCTCGACTGGATTTAAGTCTGGACTCAGTTTTGACCAGTCCAAAGTGTTGTTTCTTTCAGCCTCTCTGATGAGTAGTTGTCTTGCTGCTCCACTATGTTGTGCTTCATCACGAGAACTGAGGCTTGGCAGACATCTCAACTCTCCCGGAAGCTCCGGGAGTCTCCCGCTATTAGATAGCGGCTCCCGGCCGCCCGGGAGAGAAACATTTTCTCCCAGAAAGGTTTAATCTGCTCTATCAAGCAGATTAAACCTTTCCCTGCGATCGTTTTTTTAAGGCAGACAGCGCTGACAGGTAAGAGGTGTATAGCCCATCTGAGACCCCGCAGAGCCCACTATAGAGAGTCTATGGTGGGCTCTGCAGGGTCACTCTCAGGTGGGTTCTGCAAGTGGCATAACTAGCAATCACGGGGCCCCATACAACATTTTGCTATGGGGCCCTGTGATTTCTAGTTACGCCCCTGTCTCCACCATAGTTGATGCCTCTGCTCTGACCTCCTTTTGGATTTTTTGGGGGTCGTCGTACATTTCGGGGTCTACCTGCTCTTCATGTTGTATTCTTTAGAATAAAAACAAACTAGTAGAGATTTCAGCATTGGAGCCTCTGGGATGCATGCGGAACCGTTCAGCCGTATAACTGTCTAAGATCTCCTGATCGCTGAAGTATCACTTTTAGGTGGACTGATCCCTCTACCAATTAGGAAAGTTTTTACCCTGATATCATATTGGGCTGAAAGAGGCAACGCAGCAGAATCGCAACATTGTAACTTAGTAAAGATTGCTAAACTTAAAATGTTGCATTCAAATATAAATGAAGCTTCTAGTGGCCCTGTGGCCCCGTATTCCATAACAATAAAATATTATACCATCTTGTTAAATTTTCTGTACAGGATAAAAATAAAAATTGCTATAAACATGAATTATTGATGGATGTGCATAATGGATCGGAGCGATAAAGTGTGAGGAATATTCTTGGTTAAATATCTGATATTAACTTCCACGGATCACTGATGAACCGGGAATTTGAATGCGATCTTTGAAGTGCTTATTATCAGCATGCGTCGCTGGAGCAGCATAACTGTGCCCCCTGCTGGTGAGAGCTCGAGGCTGCACATTATAGGCATGTTTAATTGCGTTCCGTGCATGTAAACGTATTCATTCCTATGACACTCACACTCTGCGGTGCCGTCCAGAAAATAATGATCATTGCCCTTCCATCTCTGCACCAGAGGAGCTTACACTCTAATGTCCCCCCACAGTCACTCACTATTATACATTTATATAGCCCTGGCATATACCGCAGTGCCGTACAGAGAACACTGAGCCACATCAGTCTCTGTGCAGAGGAGCTTACACTCTAATGTCCCTCCACAGTCACATCAGTCTCTGTACAGAGGAGCTTACACTCTAATGTCCCCCCACAGTCACTCACTATTATACATTTATATAGCCCTGGCATATACCGCAGTGCCGTACAGAGAACACTGAGCCACATCAGTCTCTGTGCAGAGGAGCTTACACTCTAATGTCCCTCCACAGTCACATCAGTCTCTGTACAGAGGAGCTTACACTCTAATGTCCCAACCATTATTATAAAGATAGAGCCTAGGGTAGCTTTGGATGAAAATGAAATTACAGTGTATAACAAGAGAGGAGAGTTATAGAGGAAGAAGCAGATTCCTCCAGCAGAGCAGAGTATATCAGGAGAGGAGAGTTATAGAGGAGGGAGCAGAGTCCTCCAGCAGAGTATTTCAGGAGAGGAGAGTTATAGAGGAAGGAGCAGAGTCCTCCAGCAGAGCAGAGTATGTCAGGAGAGGAGAGTCACAGGAAGGAGCAGAGCCCTCCAGCAGAGCAGAGTATTTCAGGAGAGCAGAGTTATAGAGGAAGGAACAGAGTTCTCCAGCAGAGCAGAGTATATCAGGAGAGGAGGGATATAGAGGAAGGAGCAGAGTCTTCCATCAGGGTGGAGTATTTCATGAGAGGGGAGTTAAAGGAAGGAGCAGAGTCCTCTAGCAGAACAGAGTATTCCAGAAGAGGAGAGTTATAGAGGAAGGAGCAGAGTCCTCCAGCAGAGCAGAGTATTTCAGGAGAGGAGAGTTATAGAGGAAGGAGCAGAGTCCTCCAGCAGAGCAGAGTATTCCAGGAGAGGAGAGTTATAGAGGAAGGAGCAGAGTCCTCCAGCAGAGCAGAGTATGTCAGGAGAGGGGAGTTAAAGAGGAATGAGCAGAGTCCTCCAGCAGAGCAGAGTATGTCAGGAGAGGGGAGTGAGGTAGAGGAAGGAGCAGCAGAAGAACCCTCACTAGGGGTAAAACAACTTGGTCCTTTAGAACTATTTGGCTCAGATGGAACGATGAACCCTTACATTGAGCAAAGAGCTTCTTGTGGTTGTGATTGCAGTTTGATCATCAGCAAATGACGTGCTTCAGAAGACAGTGGTGATAGGGAGCAGAGTAAGGCCTGGGGTAACATGACACAGGTCACAGAAAGTGGTAACATAGCACAAGATGATTGGGAAGCCTGATAAGCCCCTAGGGATAAGGAGTCCATGCTGGGTTTGGGAGACATGGAAGAGCAGCCAACACTGGAAGGAACGCAGGTTTATGAGCTCTCTTCCTGGCATAGCAAGTGTCTGCACGGGGCACCGGCCCAAGACTATCAAATGATTTACGTCTTTCAATGTTCAACAGAAAACAATTATCCATGTACACGCAGATATGCGGGCAAAATGTCCTGCCTTAAAGTTCCAATGCCCCCCATAGACCAGCTCAACCTCCGAGGGATAGATGCCTTACGATGCCTAGGCGTGTCGGGAGAAAGAGTATATAAGCAAAACCATACCGGGATAATCCAATACCTCCCCATTCTCATTGTAATTATTGAAATTATGGAAGAACCGTATAACCTACTGGAGGAGATGAACAGCCAAACGACCCCCTCCCCCTCCCCCCAGAACTCCCAAACATGTAGCCTCAAAGACACTATCCCTCTCCATACGATCCCCCCCCACATCTGAATATATGCTGGTCATTTTTATTGTTTTGTGTTGTTGTCCTCTCAAGCTAAACATGTGATTTCATACTAAGAATGTAGATGTTCTATGTTTCATGTTCTAAATGTACTCCGGAGATGTACACTTGATCCCTTCTGTAACCCTTTGGATCAATGTTGTCATTGTTTTACCGGAAAACTTTCTTGAAAAATAAAAACTTTTGAAAACAAAAAAAGAAAACAATTATCATCAGCAAAGTCTGAAGGTGGTTTAAAGGCGGCATGTCTCGACTTGTTTAAAACATCATACATACAGTAAGTATATATTTATACCCCGTCACCTCCCAAAGAACTAGAAATTCTGTTCAGCCGTAGTCTGGAGATACACAGTTCAGTGTTAGTCTGGAGATACACATGCAGGAAGAAAGATAATCCTCCGATTTGGCAGAGTGTTCATCTCTTCTATCACAAGAGTTTTATTGAAAAAAAATTAAGTAACAAAGTCACACAAACTGTTGGAGCGGAAACGTAGCAGAGGTAGTGAAAGGGACCCCAAAAAATGAGGGATAAATGAACACATCGAGATAACAATCCAAACGTTATAAGCAGAAGTGAAAGACCATTCATCTCTTGGTCCAAGACAGAGCTCCTGATCCAAGGAAACCAAAGAGAAGCAAAAGGTCATCAGGAATGACAAACTGAAGAACTTATACTGGAGAGTGCCGCACATTAGACAAGGAGCCAATAGTAGTGTCAAAAAGCCTGCTCTATTTTGAAAATGACAGAAGCCACTGCAGTTTGAGGGCCCGTTGACCCCTGAAACCTCTTAACTTTTGTATTTTTTAAAATAAAGACCTTATATTGCAATTTTGCTCCATTTATGTATGGGGCTTTTTACTTCTTCAATAGCTCTTCAATGGTTCTGTATTGATTCTTTAATGACTCTTTGGTGGTTCCTTAAAGGTTCTTCAATGGCTGTTTGTTGGTTCCTTAATGGTTCTTCAATGGCTGTTTGGTGGTTTCTTAAAGGTTCTTCAATGGCTCTTTGGTGGTTCCTTAATGGTTCTTCAATTAGTTAAAAGTTTAGATAAAAGCTAGAGGAAGGAGCAGAGCAGAGTGTTTCAGGAGAGGAGAGTTAGATAGCGTAATGTCTCTTCAATGGTTCCTTAATGGTTCTTCAATGGCTCTTTGGTGGTTCCTTAAAGGTTCTTCAATGGCTGTTTGGTGGTTCCTTAATGGTTCTTCAATGGTTTAACAGTTTAGATAAAAGATAGAGGAAGGAGCAGAGCAGAGTGTTTCAGGAGAGGAGAGATAGATGGCGTAATGGCTCTTCAATGGTTCTTTATTGCTTCTTCAATGGCTCTTCAATGGTTCCTAAATGGTTCTTCAATGGCTTAATAGTTTAGATAAAAGATAGCAGGAGGAGCAGAGCAGAGTGTTTCAGCAGAGAAGAGTTAGATAGCGTTATGGCTCTTCAGTTGTTTTTCATTGGTTCATCGATGGTTCCTCAATGACTCTTCAATTGTTTTAAAGTTTGGTAGAACACAACTGGAATTCTTTTGGGGAAGTTTAGACCAGGGATGCACCTATACCGTTTTTTTGGTATCGAGTACGAGTACCGATATTTTTTTTGTTACTTGTCGATACCGAATACCAGAAGTTCCATTAAGGAAGCCAGGCGGCATGTAAAGTCTCGCCACCCAGTTTCCTGATTTGCAGGGAAGCCGTCTCCATGGTTCCTTGTCGCAAGGTGACGAGGAAGCATGGAGTCGGCTTTCTGGCCAATCAGAAGCCGGGGGGGTGGGTAATGACTCCTGATTAGCCAGCTTCTCGACCAATCCGGAAGCCGGGCAGTGAGTCATTACATGCTGCTTGGCTTCCTGATTGGCCATCAAATGACTGCCAATGGCCAGCGCTATTTTGTTTGGACCGGACCGCAGGTATAATGTGCCTTGCGTTCCCGTGTGGCCGATTGCATTGCGTCCATCACTTCAATGGACCAACACGCCCCCTCCTGCCCCGCAACATAGTGAGCCGGCCGCAGTGCGTTCTGGCCAGAATCGGCCCGGAACGCACTGTGTCTGGTGTGAACGAGGCCTTAAATAATTTAATAGTTAAAGGAGAACTATGAGGTGAGTGAAAATCACTCAGCCTTATAGAGAGCCGTGATTGTCACTCATGGCTCCCTGCAGGGATTCCCCCCCTCCCCTGTCCGATCCTCCTGACTGGAGGGGGCGGGCACAGCTGGCTCTGCCTCTAGATAGGCAGAGCTAGCTGTCAATCACGCAGCTCTGTGGATCTCGACAGTAATGTGGTGATCCATCCTGGCTGCCGCAGTCTCAGTGTATAGGGAGCTACAGCTCGCGGTATACTGAGCCTAGGGTGACGGGAGGACGCTAGTTTGTGTCCTCCCGTTACCCTAAGGAGAACTATGGGGAAAAGCCTTGACCCCGTAGTTCTCCTTTAATTTCCGCAGACCTTCAAGTAACTAAATGTTGTTTTGTCTCTTATTTAAAAAGAATATCCTTTGTTTGTGCACATAAAAAGCCACATTACGGTCCCGGTGTGCATCGCTTTATTGTGTTTTGTTCAGCGGAAGTCGAATAGCCGTGATATCAGCAATCACCCGTATTGACGCCATACAAACGCCGCTTCCTACGAATCGCACGCACTGTACATTAACGAAGAACAATTACTCAAACCTTAAATGAGGATATCAAAGACGGAGGCCTTGCGAGGATAATTAAGAACACAAGAGATTGAAATGTTTCTTTGAAGAGAACTTCGGGAGTTTTTTTCTTCTTTTTTTCGTGCCTTCCAGAACGTGATAATGAAACAGGAAAAAAAAAGGGCGCAAGATGAATGAGTACATCACTCCTTTGTCACCGAAACCACGAGCGAAGCTCTCGGCATTAAAAAACGAACATGTTTTTGGCTTTATCTCCAGAAAATTAATCCTGTTTCACAAATCCCGCAATGGCAGGACGGCGATAATGGCAAATTGTGCGGTGGGCGAGTTCAGCGCGTATAAGCGCTCTCTGCTGTACAGTGTAAGGACTTGTCTGGAATATGGAGATTTAAAGGTTTTTTTTTGGAATGAGATTAACCTTGACACCGATGTGCTAATGGAAAACCTTCAAGTGTGTGTTCTCTTATCAAGTTGTACATGAAAGGCGGAAATAAGGCGGCAAAATACAGCGGCGTTTTTCTGTTTTTAGTGGCTGATTAAAGCCGAACGGCGGGCAGATACCACTGCGAGTTTATTAAAGCCCAACTTCAGATTGGGCAACACTGCCAAAGTCTCCTCCCCAGGGGCGTCCCGCGGCCGGGTGTCACCCCGAGCGGAGACCAGGTGACACCCCGCCGTGACGCCATTGCGCAACGCGCGCGACGTCACAACGCGTGTGTGCGATGACATCATCGCGCATGCGCAACCATCTAATTGACGCCTGCTGGCGGCCATCTTGGTGATGGACGCCGGCAGGGAGAGGAGGAGACGTTCACCCGGCAGAATGAGGTATGCCGCCGGGTCCCCTCCTCTCCCCTGACACTGTCGAGCTCTCGGCCCATGACCGAGTGCCCAACTTTATAGAGGGGGGTGTCAGTCATTTTGGTGTCATCCCTCAAATGGTGTCACCCGGCTGCGTGCCGCACCCCCCTTGTGACGCCACTGCTCCTCCCCCATCATCCATGCTGTGGCACCCCTCCCCCCCCCCGCAAAACATTTTCTAAAAAATGTTTAGTATGCAAAACTATTTTGGGTGTGATCTAGCTGGTCATGTGATGTGTAGGGTCCTTTTCCTCTTCTCGGTCGTTGGTGGTCCCCAGTGCTGCAGACAGTGCAGCAGTTGGGTTGGGGAGGGGGGTTGTCAGCAGATGTTCCTGCTGTCCCCTTTCCGGCCAGAGTGTCCCAGGTTGCTAAGGGCTCCCTCACTTCTCCTTCTGGTGACAACTGTAAAATGATGCATTTCCCATCACTTTCTGTGACACCCAGAGGGGTGAATCTCCGCAGCGAGGATACAAACAGCGATCCATTTCATATATGAAGCATTTACTCATACGTATACACACGAGTGATGAGAAATAACACTGTTGCTATTAGTAGCATTGGTCATGTTTTTTAATAACTTTCAAACTCCTGTTCGTCCGCCATCACTAACGATGGTTAAATGTCACCGCCATCTGCAGCGGCCACACAAAGATTCTTGAAATGGGATATTAATGAATTTCTGTCGGAAGTGACTTTTACGATTGATTTATGGGGCCTGTCCTGCAATTCTCGGTCACCCGCCGAGCGTGAGCGCGTGAATGAAAAGTAACCATGTATTTACTTAAGAATAAAAGGCGCCGAGGCGATTGTGCATTCAACGCGCATTTTCCCCATCGATAACGGTGATATTTCCAGAAACAAAATACATCGGGAAAAGGGTGCAGCTGGCATAGCGTTCCCCCGGGACCGGCGCTGTTCTGAGGCTCCGGAAAGGTGTTACATTAATGTTTTATTCATTTAATGCTAATATATATTTTATATATATATACACCGAGTGGCCAGATTATTATATACACTGAGTGGCCGGATTATTATATACACTGAGTGGCCGGATTATTATATACACTGAGTGGCCGGATTATTATATACACTGAGTGGCCGGATTATTATGACCACCTGACGTTTGTAGGCAAATTAGCTATAGTTTTGCGCTGAAGCTGCTAGAGGGCCAGACCATTATAAATAGGGAAGCGGGTTGTTTACCACGACAGCAGAAGTGATTTGTTTCTGAGGATACGGGGAAACAACGCGATGTAACACCCTTTGAACGCGGGATGATTGTTGGTGCTCGGAGCCATGGAGCGAGTATCAGCAAAACAGCAGAATTTGTTACATGTACAAGAGCGGCTCATTGTTAAAGTGTTTAAAGACCGGACTGTCAGCCGAAAATCTGGGTCTGAACGTGCGAATTGTGGCCGCCAGCGACTAGCCAATGTTAGGGCAGAACGGGGGAGGGGCAAGACTGGTACAAGACAACAGAAGGGCAACAGCGCCGTGTCAGATCCCTCGCATCACCTTTCATCATCACCAGGCGGCCCAACGAAGTACTGATGGGGTGGTCATAATAATCTGGCCACTCAGTGTATATATAGTGTGTGTGTACAGTGTCTAGGGATTGGGGACCATAATGTTGGTAAATATGGACTCTAACAGCAGTATGGGTTATATAAGAGGAACACACCGCAACATTATAGTCCCCAATCCCTAGACACTGTACACACACACTATATATATATATATTTCAGCATTAAATGAATAAAACATTCATGTAACACCTTTCCGGAGCCTCAGAACAGCGCCGTGGTCCCGGAGGCACGCTATGCCAGTAAAGGTTGGGGCAGTGCGTGGCAATGCCATGGGTTATGCTGGCAACACGGTCACCCAGGACTCTCAGCCAGAGGGGCTGAGAGGTTCCAGAATGCAATTAGTTTTGCACGGAAGAAACTGGCCTTTCATTTGTTTCCATTCTTTCCGGATTGTAGCCGATATCTGTATCTCTGGGGATTTCTTAGAGTTCTGGGTGGGATGAAATCTCCAGTCCTGAGGTCAGTTGTTGCTGGTGATCAGGTGGCTAAGAGCAGCCTTATTAAGACCCCAGACCAGAGCTCAGAGGAGAGTGTGTGGTGTGCGCTGGAGGCATACGGAGGCCGAGGCAGGTGGTGTGTGCTGGAGTCATACGGAGGCCGAGGCAGGTGGTGTGTGCTGGAGTCATACGGAGGCCGAGGCAGGAGGTGTGTGCTGGAGTCATACGGAGGCCGCGGCAGGGGGTGTGTGCTGGAGTCATACGGAGGCCGAGGCAGGTGGTGTGTGCTGATGCTGGAGTCATCGGGAGGCCGAGGCAGGTGGTGGGTGCTGGAGTCATACGGAGGCCGAGGCAGGTGGTGTGTGCTGGAGTCATACGGGGGCCGTAGCAGGTGGTGTGTGGGGGAGTCATACGGTGGCAGAGGCAGGTGGTGTGCACTGGAGTCATACGAAGACAGAGGCAGGTGGTGTGTGCTGGAGTCATACGGAGGCCCAGGCAGGTGGTGTGTGCTGGAGTCATACGAAGGCCAAGGCAGGTGCTGTGTGCTGGAGTCATACGGAGGCCGAGGCAGTTGGTGCACACTGGAGTCATACGAGGGCCGAGGCAGGTGGTGTGCACTGGAGTCATACGAAGGCCGAGGCAGGGGGTGTGCACTGGAGTCATACGGAGGTCGAGGCAGGTGGTGTGTGCTGGAGTCATACGGAGGCCGAGGCAGGGGGTGTGTGCTGGAGTCATACGGAGGCCGAGGCAGGGGGTGTGTGCTGGAGTCATACGGAGGCCGAGGCAGGGGGTGTGTGCTGGAGTCATACGGAGGCCGAGGCAGGGGGTGTGTGCTGGAGTCATACGGAGGCCGAGGCAGGGGGTGTGTGCTGGAGTCATACGGAGGCCGAGGCAGGGGGTGTGTGCTGGAGTCATACGGAGGCCGAGGCAGGGGGTGTGTGCTGGAGTCATACGGAGGCCGAGGCAGGGGGTGTGTGCTGGAGTCATACGGAGGCCGAGGCAGGGGGTGTGTGCTGGAGTCATACGGAGGCCGAGGCAGGGGGTGTGTGCTGGAGTCATACGGAGGCCGAGGCAGGGGGTGTGTGCTGGAGTCATACGGAGGCCGAGGCAGGGGGTGTGTGCTGGAGTCATACGGAGGCCGAGGCAGGGGGTGTGTGCTGGAGTCATACGGAGGCCGAGGCAGGGGGTGTGTGCTGGAGTCATACGGAGGCCGAGGCAGGGGGTGTGTGCTGGAGTCATACGGAGGCCGAGGCAGGGGGTGTGTGCTGGAGTCATACGGAGGCCGAGGCAGGGGGTGTGTGCTGGAGTCATACGGAGGCCGAGGCAGGGGGTGTGTGCTGGAGTCATACGGAGGCCGAGGCAGGGGGTGTGTGCTGGAGTCATACGGAGGCCGAGGCAGGGGGTGTGTGCTGGAGTCATACGGAGGCCGAGGCAGGGGGTGTGTGCTGGAGTCATACGGAGGCCGAGGCAGGGGGTGTGTGCTGGAGTCATACGGAGGCCGAGGCAGGGGGTGTGTGCTGGAGTCATACGGAGGCCGAGGCAGGGGGTGTGTGCTGGAGTCATACGGAGGCCGAGGCAGGGGGTGTGTGCTGGAGTCATACGGAGGCCGAGGCAGGGGGTGTGTGCTGGAGTCATACGGAGGCCGAGGCAGGGGGTGTGTGCTGGAGTCATACGGAGGCCGAGGCAGGGGGTGTGTGCTGGAGTCATACGGAGGCCGAGGCAGGGGGTGTGTGCTGGAGTCATACGGAGGCCGAGGCAGGGGGTGTGTGCTGGAGTCATACGGAGGCCGAGGCAGGGGGTGTGTGCTGGAGTCATACGGAGGCCGAGGCAGGTAGTGTGTGCTGGAGGCATACGAAGGCCGAGGCAGGTGGTATGTGCTGGAGTCATAGGGAGGCCGAGGCAGGGGGTGTGCACTGGAGTCATACGGAGGTCGAGGCAGGTGGTGTGTGCTGGAGTCATACGGAGGCCGAGGCAGGTAGTGTGTGCTGGAGGCATACGAAGGCCGAGGCAGGTGGTTGTGCTGGAGTCATACGGAGGCCGAGGCAGGTGGTGTGCGCTGGAGTCATACGAAGGCCGATGCAGGTGGTGTGTGCTGGAGGCATACGAGGGTCGAGGCAGGGGGTATGTGCTGGAGTCATAGGGAGGCCAAGGCAGGTGGTTGTGCTGGAGTCATACGGAGGCCGAGGCAGGTGGTGTGTGCTGGAGTCATACGGAGGCCGATGCAGGTGGTGTGTGCTGGAGGCATACGAGGGCCGAGGCAGGTGGTATGTGCTGGAGTCATAGGGAGGCC
>NW_017308995.1:61400-61630 GCF_000935625.1 Nanorana parkeri
AGTCTCGGGGTGTGCACTGGAGTCATACGAAGGCCGAGGCAGGTGCTATAGTCATACGGAGGCCGAGGCAGGTGGTGTGTGCTGGAGGCATACGAAGGTCGAGGCAGGTGGTGTGTGATGGAGGCATACGGAGGCTGAGGCAGGTGGTGTGTGCTGGAGTCATACGGAGGCCGAGGCAGATGGTGTGTGCTGGAGTCATACGGAGGCCGAGGCAGGGGGGGGGGGCTGGA
>NW_017308995.1:62870-64859 GCF_000935625.1 Nanorana parkeri
CGAGGCAGGGGGTGTGCACTGGAGTCATACGAAGGCCGAGGCAGGGGGTGTGCACTGGAGTCATACGAAGGCCGAGGCAGGGGGTGTGCACTGGAGTCATACGAAGGCCGAGGCAGGGGGTGTGCACTGGAGTCATACGAAGGCCGAGGCAGGTGGTGTGTGCTGGAGTCATACGGAGCCCGAGGCAGGTGGTGTGCGCTGGAGTCATACTAAGGCCGAGGCAGATGGTGTGTTGAAGCCATACCAGGAACAGCCAGGGAGGCTAGAGGAAACAGACAGTGGCCCTGAGGCTTGAGCATCGGTGCTGTAGGAGAAAACCTTTGAAGGACTGGGACACTGTGAGTGTGTGGCACAGCTGGAAAACTGCTAAACCAATATATGTTCTGCTGAAGACGAGCTGTTTTATGTTGGACTTCCTTAGTTGTCTGCCTTTGAAGAAAGAATAAAGACTTTATGACAAACCCCGTGCGAGTGCTCTGTGTGCTCCCCAACATTACAAGGTGTATAAATAAACATGGTCAGTTGCATGCGTGCGCTCTTACACTGGCATCCCCGCAGCAGGTGAGACAATCCTAAAACCAAAAAAAAAAAAACGGCGGTAATGACCGGCCTCCGGCTTTTTCCGAAGCGCAGCGAGACCCTCGACAAACACCTGGGATCGTTATCCAACAACAACGGCTTTTATTTTATTTTCACGCCGCTCGGAATCATCATCGCGCCGCTTCTTGAGGAAACTAATATCACATGCAGATGGGTTTTAGGCAAAGCAGAGGCGACTCGGAGTGAGAATTAAATCCGCGCGGCTGAAATGAAGACGGATTATGGAGGCTGCGGATGTTAAATGAGTTTTCTATTTTTTTTTGTCTCTGCGTGTTCCTATAAATCAGCTTATTAATGTACGCCCGTACCCCGCCGACTCTTTTCCGCGGGGGGCCTCCAGTTCTTGTTAGCAAAGAAAATCTGATACGTTGTGCGTTATGTCCTCATGGCTTTCACCGAAAACCGGCTCTGGGAGTGCTAATGTGCGGCTGGAGTTTCTGCGCGGTGACCGATCCGGGATAATGTAGGAGAGCGTCTGATATTGTTTCATTGGGTATCTCCTTCCCGGAAATGGATACGCTGGGGATCATTCATAGACCATCACCATAGCTCACAATGGACTCGTGATATGGCCCTTTCTCCCGACTCTTCTATCTGTCTTCTATCTGACCTCCGTCCTCCCCTTCATTCTTCTATCTGACCTTCTGCCTTCCCTTCAGTCTTCTATCTGACCTCCGTCCTTCCCTTCAGTCTTCTATCTGACCTCCGTCCTTCCCTTCAGTCTTCTATCTGACCTCCGTCCTTCCCTTCAGTCTTCTGCCTGACCTCCGTCCTTCCCTTCAGTCTTCTATCTGACCTCCGTCCTCCCCTTCAGTCTTCTATCTGACCTTCTGCCTTCCCTTCAGTCTTGCTCAGTCTATACCGGCTCCTCTTCCTCTGATATCACTGCACACTGGGAGCTTCTCACAATGTGCATTAGAAGCTGCAGCAAGTCAGATAGAGCTCCGCCTCATTTCCTGGCTGGAGAGCATCCAGGATCATCTCTTTACTCCCCGGCCTGACTGTCCCTGGCCCCGCCCCCTTTCAATCATGGAGGCTCAGCATCACATGTGGGTGTCACCTAGGGTGGTCTTCATACAAATACAGCCTGCCTAGGAATGCCCACTGCTCCATCCATCAAGTGATTTTAATATTTGCATAACTCCTCCCAAGAGCCAGCCCACTGCTTGCCTCAAGGGTGAGGGCTCCTGGTACTGCCAACCCCTCTGTCTGCATTGCCTAGAGGATGACATCACTGGGTCCAAAATAAATAATAAATGTATGTCATGAACTCAGAATGGTTTTATATAAAAATATGATTAGCATATTGATGAGGGGGGAGGAAACCCAAATTAGAAGCAGATTCAACTTCATCTTTAATAAAAAACTGATGCCGTGCTGGCCGCCTGG
>NW_017308995.1:64890-69121 GCF_000935625.1 Nanorana parkeri
GCCCACCATAGAGACTCTATGGTGGGCTCTGCAGCGTCACTCTCAGGTGGGCTCTGCAAGTGGCATAACTAACAATCACGGGGGCCCCATACAAAATTTTGCTATGGGGCCCTGTGATTTCTAGTTACGCCCCCGCCTCCAAGTTTCTGCTCATGTTATAGAAGCATTACACCGGCATAGAAAGGATTTCAAGGCGATCCGCTTACCGGCCGCTTCATATCTCCAACCTGAGAGACGTATAAGCTGAACCTCATGTCCAACATCCTAATATCCCTTCTATGCCCTCAATTGCCCCCCCCCTCCCTAAATCATTGCTAATCTCCCCGACGTTCCAGACAAAACATGAAGCTCATTTTCTTTTAAAAAAGGACGGCATCTGCTGCAAACTTGATGCATAAATATGAACATCCACCGACGTCAGACACGCAGTAGAGGGCTCTGAAATGCGATCTCATTGTAACTCTGAAGGCAATTGCTGCAGCGACTTAAAGGGTTAGGTCACACAAAAAAAGTGTTTATGTCACTTATAGATAGCGTACGGTGAGATAACTTAAAGCAAATCTTCATTTTTTAAAATTTTATTTTACTTTAAAATTACTATTAATTTTTTTAGATACTGTAATTGGATTTGACAACTGCAGTATTAAACAGAGGCACACTGCCACCTTCAGGCTGCAGTACCATCTACAGGCTGAAGTTTTTTGGGGGGGTTCTTTTGTAAGCCTTTGTTAGCTGATATAGTGATCACATGATCAGTAACGACTTCGCTTGGGTCCTGTTTGTTAGTGAGACCAGAGCTGTCAGTGACAGCCAGTTTTGGCAAGAAGTAGATCTAGCAAAGTGCCAGCTTTCAAATGGGAGACAGATTATTGCTTAATCAGCATTTAACATTATAGCGGGACAACATTTATCCACAGATTCCGGCAAAAAAGGGGTTAACTAGAAGGTCAATTGTATGTTTGTACTTTTTTTTTAAATACTGTCATTGTATTTGACAATTACAGTATGAAACAGAGGCACACTTCTATCTGGAAATCAAATTATTGCTTAATCAGCATTTAGCATTATAGAGGGACAACATTTATCCACAGATTCCGGCAAAAAAGGGGTTAACTAGAAGGTCAATTGTATGTTTGTACTTTTTTTAAATACTGTAATTGTATTTGACAATTACAGTATGAAACAAAGGCACACTTCTATCTGGAAAACAGATTATTGCTTAATCAGCATTTAGCATTATAGAGGGACAACATTTATCGACAGATTATGGCAAAAAAGGGGTTAACTAAAAGGTCAATTGTATGTTTGTACTTTTTTTAAATACTGTAATTGTATTTGACAATTACAGTATGAAACCGAGGCACACTTCAGTTATCTTCAGGCTGCTGCGCCATCTACAGGCTAAAGTTTTTTCTTTGTAAGCCGATATAGTGATCACATGATCAGTAACCACTCTGATTGGTTCCTGCTTGCTAGTGGGACCAGAGCTGTCAGTGACAGCCAGTTTTGACAGGTAGCAGCCATGCAAAGTCTCAGCTTACAAATGGGAATCTTAGATCAACGCTTCCTCAGCGCTTAGCATTATGCAACGGAACATTTACCTACAGATTCCGGCGGGAAGGGGTTAACTAGAAGGTCAATTGTATTGTTTGTGAATGATTGTGTCTCACTCTGGAACGCTCCTCATGTTGGGTACACGGAGGTGATGCAGAATATGGATATTGTTGGTGAAAACATCATAAAAATGCTAATTTCCCCAATGATTACCTAGAATGGGAACCATCTGCTGCGTCTGGGAGATGAGTATGAGGGATGATCTCTGCTCCTATAATGCTCCACATACAACAACAACATACAATGGCTCACATTGCTACAGCCGAGTCCTGAGAACTTGAGGTCCAGAACAATGACACACTGACACTTGGGGGTCCAGAACAATGACACACTGACACTTGGGGGTCCAGAACAATGACACACTGACACTTGGGGTTCCAGAACAATGACACACTGACACTTGAGGTCCCAGAACAATGACACACTGATACTTGGGGGTGCAGAACAATGACACACTGACACTTGAGGGTGCAGAACAATGACACACTGACACTTGAGGTCCCAGAACAATGACACAATGACACTTGGGGGTGCAGAACAATGACACACTGACACTTGGGGTTGCAGAACAATACAAATTGTCAGAATTTTCGTCTGTGTTGAAGGTGCTCCAGCATTTATCTTTCACATCCAGGTTCTCACTGACAGCGTGTGGTCGGTATTTGGCAGTTCTCTTTCATGCCGCAGTTACGTTTCTGTAATATAAATATTAGATACAATGAGATAGATAATTATTCCGACGCGACGGGCGGATCTGAGAAAACATGAAGTTGTTATTGATTTTCTTTCTTCTCTCGAAAGGCAACAACTGCAAATAAAGAAATGTGGAATCGCTTCGCCTGACAACGTGCCGCGGGCACACGCGGTTCATATTTAATCACTGGGCTCATTTGTGGCTTCTTTATATCTGAAGATGGCGGCTCCCGAGGAGCCAGAGACTCTCATTAACAAGAGATTTAGTCCATAATTTCTTTCATTTCACTGCAACCCGCTTCTGTTATCACATCGAGGAGAACAATGAGGCCGGAGGAGATGATGATCAATAAATAGAGAAACAATTCAAAGAGGTGATTCATGTATGAGAAAAGATATATAGGAATTAGGATTTCATTAAAGGAGAACTAGGAGTGTGTCATTGTTCTGGACCCCCCAAGTGTCAGTGTGTCATTGTTCTGCACTCCCAAGTGTCAGTTTGTCATTGTTCTGGACCCCCCAAGTGTCAGTGTGTCATTGTTCTGGACCCCCAAGTGTCAGTGTGTCATTGTTCTGGACCACCAAGTGTCAGGGTTTGATTGTTCTGGACCCCCCAAGTGTCAGTGTGTCATTGTTCTGGACCACCAAGTGTCAGGGTGTGATTGTTCTGGACCCCCCAAGTGTCAGTGTGTCTTTGTTCTGGAACCCCCAAGTGTCAGTCTGTCATTGTTCTGGACCACCACGTGTCAGTGTGTCATTGTTCTGGACCTCTAAGTGTCAGTGTGTCATTGCCGCAGGACAAGGTGGACCTCCCCAGTGAGGACACAGATAATAATAAAATCCTGATGGGAGTTCTGCCCCCGATTCCCGTCTCTCCTTCTTTAAATAAAGTTTTGGATATTTGATACATTTTATCTGACTAATTAGGGAAGTTTCTCTTCCCGGCTCTCTAACTTCCGGTACTGTCGCCGCGTTATAAAAAAAAACATAGTTAAAAATCAGCAATTCAGACAATATGCAAAACAAAGGCTCAAATGTTGTCTTCAGGTGAGAGATTGCCGGGCAGCACTCAGGACATTAATCACACTCATTCATTTGCCGGAGTTTATCCGGAACAGAAGAGTGCGATCCCGAGTGAGGGGTTTCCATTTGCATTTATATGGAGTCTGATGAGAAAGCGAAGCAGCCGGTCATTAAGCATGCCGTCAGAGCGGCTCGTGTTTATTAACATCCGTGTCACCTGGAATGGCTTCTTCTTCTTTGGAGAGGACGAACGTGTCGTGTCAATGCATGACTGCGTTAGAATGTGTGACCGGTGACGTGGTCACACATTCTAACGTAATCACGCCCATTTTTTCCGGGGTTATGTGACCGGCAAAAGGAGAAGAATTCAACGCTTTGTCAGCTGTTCCAGGGCAGATCAGCATCGCGGATGGTATGTGCAGGAGAACCGATCGGCCCTGGAACAGCTGATCGGTCCTGAAATCTCACTTCTATCCCACTTTGTGACTGCGATCTGATATTTCACAAAGTCGGAGAGAAGTGACATTTCAGGACCGATCAGCTGTTCAAGGGCAGATCGGTTATCCTGCACCTACCATCCGCGATGCCCTGTAACAGCTGACAAAGCTTGGAATTCTTCACCTTTTGCCGGTTCACCTATTCCACCGCCGAAAAAGTGGGCATGATTACGTTAAAATGTGTGACCACGTGACCGGTCACACATTCCAACGCAGTCACAATCTTTGATAGAACGCAGGACTGCCTGGAAAGTCGGCGTGATCTGTGCAGGACTGCCGGGAAAGCAGACATCCCAACTCTCCCGAACGCTCCGGGAGTCTCCCGCTGTTAGATAGCGGCTCCCGGCCTCCCGGGAGAGAAACACTACCTCCCGGAAAGGTTTAATCTGCTCGATCGAGGTTCT
>NW_017308995.1:69922-74820 GCF_000935625.1 Nanorana parkeri
TATATATATATATATATATATAAAATGTCTTATTTTACAAAGTTCCCAGAGAACTATGGATTAGCTAAAGAAACATCACAGCAAAACAGCTCGCTTTGAGGCTCTCTTTGCTTAACTGAAACATCTGACTGAGCCCTCTGATGCGGGATGAGTCACTGCTGTTGAATGCTGTTGAAAGATAATAAATGTAACCGCAAAATGTTGTATGGGGCCCTGTGATTTCTAGTGAAGTCCACCTGATAACCCAAAAAGCCCACCTGAGGGTAACACTGCAGAGCCCACCATAGACTCTCTATGGTGAGCTCTGCAGGGTCTCAGGTGGGCGGTCTTACCTGTCTGCCCCGATCCTCTGTCCGCCTCCTTCTCCTCCGCGATCGCTTGCGGACCCATCCTCCTTGATCGCCGTTCCCACCTCCCCATCGCTAAGACCCGCCTCCTCGACCTCTGGGCCCCGCCTCCTCCATCACTGCCGACGACGGGCACAGCCACCTCCTGCAAAGTTGGTGGTTGTCACCGACTCAGCAGTGGCTGTGAGTGGATGTGAACAGTGGTGTGTTCCTCCTCACAGCCGCCAGTGACAGTCGGCAGCCTGAAATGCCATAGCGACCCAGGAGGCCCGCACGACATCAGGGGGATTTCCTGTGCCCCGGGGCCCCATAGCGGCCGCCTGGGTTGCTATGGTGATTGTTACGCCACTGGTTCCAGAGCAGCAAAATAGGGCATGCTGCAGTTTTTCCACATGCTCTGCAACTGAACGCTCTGGAGTGAACTAGAGCCCAAAATACAATTGGAATACATTGGACGCAGTTTTGATGCGTTCTGTAACTGCTCACATCATTGTTCGCCCCGATAATGTAGCAATGTATTATTCCGTTTCCATTTTTTTTTTTTTACCACAATTGGTACAACGCGGACAGGCCAGCCGGCTCACGACGCATTATAGACATAAAGAGCTCGGCAATTATTGGGGATAATAGCCGAGGCGCATGGGGCCGGTCGGCCGCGTTAATACAGACGCTACACAGCGGAATATTAAATATGTTAGCAAATGGTGTTTTTTTTTTAAAGTAATTTAAACCACAAACCTGAAGCTATTAGAATAATCAGAACAGAAAATGGAGTTCCGTGACAACCGATATTGTTTAGTTTCAAAGAAACCACCAAAAAGGAGACATTTCATGATGTGAGAGATGGGCCTGGAGCCAGGAGGCAGAAATAAATATTGGGGTTCCCAGAGGCGGTCCATGGGAAGGAGCAAGGCAGGTCTAGTTGGGGGAGATCTACAGAGGTCGCAAGCATGGACATTTCTAGGTTCCTAAAAGACTCGGGGCACCTAGACTGAAATCTGAAAAGGAAATATACATTGTGACGCTCGGGGAAATGCAGAAACCAAGTTCTATCATTATCTACCCAACATGATTGGGAGGAGAAAACAGGGGCGTCCCGAGGCCGGGTGTCACCCTGTCTCCAGACCGGGTGACCCCCCCTCCGTGTCGTCACCTCGCGCATGCGCGGCCATCTGATTGACGCCTGCCGGCGGCCATCTTGGGGATAGACGCCGGCAGAGAGGAGGAGGGGACGTTCACCCGGCGGGATGAGGTATGCCGCCGGGTCCCCTCCTCTCTCCTGACACTGTCGGGCTCTCGGTCCGTGACTTTTTAGAGGGTGTGAAACCAAAATGACTGTCAGTCAGGTTTTGGTGACATCGCTGTAATGGCCGGAAAGGAGTGGCAGTCACACTGCAAACACTGCTCAGCAGAGCGGCCATGATGCTGCCTGCCACCCTCCCTACCCCCACATGAAGCAAAGAGATGCCTACTGAGGCAATTGCCTCAGGCCGACTCATTATAGGAATGGGCCTGCCTCTTGGGCAGAGGTGTCCCGAGGCCGGGTGTCACCCGGAGTGGATACCGGGTGACACCCCGGCGTGACGTCATTGTGCATGTGCGTGACGTCACCACGCACGTCACGATGATGTCATCGTGCATCCACGAGTCTGATTGATACCTGCCAGCGGTCATCTTGGTGATGGACGCCTGGCAGAGAGAGGAGGGGACGTTCGCCCGGTGGGATGAGGTATTCTGCCGGGTCCCCTCCCCTCTCCTGACACTGTTGGGCTCTCCATGTCCTGACTTTTTAGAGGGGGTGAAACCAAAATGACTGTGAGTCATTTTGGTGACACCGCTGCAGTGGTGTCACCCGGGTGCGGGCTGCACCCCCCGCATCGCCATTGTGACGCCACTGGGAGAAAATGCAGTTGCTAGTGGTGGTAAAAAATGATGGCCAAAATGAAAGGATCGTATTTGGGATGATGGCAAGGGACATCTGGGGGAACTCAGTAGAAGACATGGGGCATGTGCCCCATGTGCCAGGGTCTAGCATTGCTCTTGCTTGGGAGAGTTTCCCCACCATCCGCCCTACATTATCGAATATGAATCATCCGGATAGAAGTCATGGCAGCTGGTGTGCAGTGTGGGGTCCTTGAAGGTGGTTTCAGCTGGTGTTATTGGTAAATGTTTGAGGACCCATCCTTGGTGCTGTGTCTTCTACTTGGTGTAGTCAACTGGTTGTAATCTGGTTTTATTGATCAGTATGTGTCTGAGGTCAACCCATCATGGACCATTCTTTGGTGTGGTGTCTTCTATTTGGTGTGGTCAACTGGATCTAACCTGGTAGTATTGATCAGTATGTGTCTGAGGTCAACCGATTGTGGACCCATCTTTGATGTGATGTCTTCTACTTGGTGAGGTCAACTGGTTGCAACCTGTTAGCATTGACCAGTATGTGTCTGAGGTCAACCGATTGTGGACCCATCTTTGGTGCAGTATCTTCTACTTGGTGTGGTCAACTGGCTGCCCCCTGATAGTATTGACCAGTATGTGTCTAAGGGCAACTGATTGAGGACCCATCTTTGATGTGGTGTCTTGTACTTAATGTGGTCAACCGGTTGTAACCTGGTAGTATTGACCAGTATGTGTCTGAGGTCAACCAACTGAGGACCCATCTTTCATGTGGTGTCTTCTACTTGGTGAGGTCAACTGGTTGCAACCTGATAGCATTGACCAGTATGTGTCTGAGGTCAACCAACTGAGGACCCATCGTTGGTACAGTGTCTTCTACTTGTGTGAAGGAATATGGATCATATCAAGAAAATTTCCTTTTCTATGTTTTCAATTGTTTTGAATTTGTTTTGTTTGCTTCCTAGCTTTGTGACTTTCCTTGCTCAGCTTTTTAGAGTTGCTATGCGTAACCAAGAGATATATCCTGTATTCGGGAGCGCGCCGAGGATGCATGAAAGTAATGCCGTGGGAGGATGCTACAGGCAGAAGATATCTTTGACTAACCAATTAGCGAGAGACACAAGACTTTAACTAACAGCTCCTCTAGTTTGCCCAATAGTACAAGACATTTAGAGATAACAGATGTGGGCATATGTGTGACGGAACACTCTCCTGCTATCTGTGTATAAAGGAGAGAGACCGCCCTGAATAAAATTAGAACTTAATTCTGAGTTTGTGATTTCTCCGGTGCACCGAACACAACATAATTAGAAACAGCAGCAGGCATCTTGTGTGAACCCAGTTGGGGTTCAGATCCATTTCACTTGGTGTGGTCAACTAGTTGCAACCTGGCAGTATTGACCGGTATGTGTCTTAGGTTTACCAATCGAGGATCTATCTTTGGTGTGGTGTCTTTTACTTGGTCTGGTCAACTGGTTGTAACCTGATACTATTGACCAGTATGTGTCTGAGGTCAACCAATATCGTCCTTGAAGAGGTGTATTGTGGCTGGTGGCCTACCAAAGGTAAGTGATGCCACAAAAAGTTTGGACCCACATCTTCTTTAAAGGAAACTTTGACTGTGAGCACCTCTGCACCTGTCTGAAATTAGGATAAATAACGCTGTTGGAGATGGACAAAATAACAAACACCGCAAAAAACGGAGAATCCCAAACTACAAGGTCCAGGCAAAATCTGGAAACAACATGAAAAATGTAGAAATACTTGTCTTTTCAGGTTGAATGATTTGTGATGTAATACTGTTTTATGGCCACTAGATGGAGCGGAGGAATAAATACTTCTTTCTTATTCTCCTCGGCTCCACCTAGTGGCCATAATGCAGTATTACATCACAATACATTCGACCTGACAAGAAAATACATCAAGGACCCTTCTAATTGTTTATAAATAGACCATGTAACGAGCCCCTGCTCGCTCGGTTCCACTCTCCCGGCACTCCTCAGATTTCAGACCGTCTGATATTTCGGTCATCCAATAATTCGGGATTTGAACTACAGCTATGTGCCGTTCGTATCCAGTGGTGATCGCTCAGAACAAACACCAGGCCGGCTGTATGTAAGTTCAAACAGGAATCTCTTTTATTGGATGCACACACACACTTTTATAAACAACAGTTTGAAGGTGGCCCAAGCGACCACCTTCCTATTGGTCAACTGCAAAGTATCCTCTAGTCCTCACTTAGGTCCTCTTGGCCATGCAAATGAGGACTTGAAACAGGGCAAATAGGGATTGGTCTGATAGCTGGAAAGGGAGGGCTGATATGTGCACCATTATCTAGGGCCAGGCTCCCCCGCAACAGCCGTCCATGGGCCCCGGACACCCAGTTCAACCCACAAGGGGGGGGGTCTCTATAGTCCTAGGTCCATAGTCTCTAGGAAGGAGGCTAGCCCTCAGGCTCCTCCTGCAGCCCCAGTGACGGTTCAGTCCGTCACAGACCACTTTGTCTCTTTTATCATCTCGTCCATTGAATGTGCAAGATAAGCGGTGCAGTGATGTGAAATTGTGGGGTTTTTGCTCCATTCCAGCTTTCCATCTGATTTAATGATGCCAAATTCTGCCGGCAATAATTTCCAGCTCAGGGATGCCATGAGCTGGAAA
>NW_017308995.1:76003-76389 GCF_000935625.1 Nanorana parkeri
TTATTGCCGGCAGAATTTGGCATCATTAAATCAGATGAACAGAGCGCTGCACCTGTAATCACAATCCATTCTATTCTGTCATCATTTTTCTTCCCCTGCTTTGTGTGAGGTGATGTATGCCGGCTGACACAATGTATATGAATGGATCGGAATTTCAATGTAACAAATTATTGCGAAATGCGAAATGCGAAATGCGCGTTTGAACTCGGCCAACCCGGAGAGACCGACACCTTTATTATTATCATTATGCTGGATTGATATAGTGCCAGTTTGTGCGGCACTTCACAATATAAAGGGAAGCAATACAATCACAATGCAATTCAAGAGAAGAGGGTTAGGAGGGCCCTGCCTGTGAGAGCCTACAATCTAAAAGGGAGGGGTGAGTG
>NW_017308995.1:76408-78720 GCF_000935625.1 Nanorana parkeri
TTGGTGGAGAAAGTCAAAGTTCAGGCGTTGGGTTGAGATGGGCTTCCCTGAAGAGATGAGCTAAAGGTGGATAGAGGAGGAGACAGCTGGACAGGTTGGGGTAGGGAGTTCCAAAGGATGGGGGGAGCTCTAGAGAACTCCTGGAGGTGAACATGGGAGGAGGTGATGAAGAAGCAGGAGGTCTTAGGAGGAGAAGAGAGGATGGTTTGGGTGACACCTTGCAAGGTAAAGAGAAAAAAAACAAATGCACATCTTAAAGGGAACCAGTCATGCCAGTGCTTGAATATCCAGCAAAAGCTTTTAATTTGCCTTTTTAACATTGTAACAATCTGCTGTGTTGATGCTTTCGTCAGACTGCAACATATACACTATATTGCCAAAAGTATTGGGACGCCTTTACACGCACATGAACTTTAATGGCCCCCCAGTCTTAGTCTGTAGGGTTCAGTAGCGGGTTGGCTCCGCCCTTTGCCGCTATAACAGCTCCGCCTCTTCTGGGAAGGCATCCACACGGTTTAGGAGTGTGTCTATGGGAATGTTGGACCTTTTGTGAGGTCAGGTACTGATGTTGGGGGAGGGGCTCGCAGTCTCCGCTCTAATTCATCCCAATGGTGTTCTATGGGGTTGAGGTCAGGACTCTGTGCAGCCAGTCACGTTCCTCCCCCCCAAACTCCCCCATCCATGTCTTTATGGACCTTTTTTTGTCTACTGCTGCGCAGTCATGTTGGAACAGGAAGGGGCCCCAAACTCCTCCCACAAAGTTGGGAGCATGAAATTGTCCCAAATGTCTTGGTATGCTGATGCCTTAAGAGTTCCCTTCACTGGAACTAAGGGGCCAAGCCCAACCCCTGGAAAACAACCCCCCCCCCTCATAATCCCCCCTAACCCCGCTCTGTCATGTGACGTGGCCGACCACTTCCTGGCTGAGTTGCTGTTGTTCCCAGTTGCTTCCACTTTGTTATAATCCCAGTAACAGGTGACCGCGGAATATTTAGTAGCCGGGAAATGTCACGGAACACCTGAATCCAATGATTTGGAGGGGTGTCCCAATACGTTTGGTAATATAGTGTATATATATATACAGTAGGGATGCACAGATACTTTTTGAGTACCCGTGCAGATACTTGGCATTTTCATGAGAACTACCGGGGTTGCAGCGGTTGCAGCTGGGACTGGGCTCTGGCGCTCCACCACTGCCCTGAAATCATTAGTCTGTATTGTTTGAGAAAAACTGTCACATGACAATAAACAAAAATGTATCAGTACTCGTACTTGTAAGTACTCGGCAAGTATCAGTACTCGTTCTCGCAAAACTGGTATCGGTGCATCCCTTTATTTATATTTATAAAAACAAAATCGTACATTAAAACAGAGATGTACAAATCCCGGGAGTTCCGTGTGCTCCTTACACATGACAGTCTCCTCCTAATATTTGAATTTTTCTCTAGTGTAGTCTTGGCGGTCTAAAGTATCAGTACATGTACTCGTCCTTGTACCGAGTACTGTACTTGGTATCTGTGCAACCCTAATATACAGTAAATTCAGCTTTGATGTTCAGAAGGAGGTCATCAATGATAGCCCCCCCTGCTTCTCTTCTTCTCTTCATATGGGATTCCTATACCTATGATCATACAGTACACCGTGGGTTACATTTCAAACACCTCCACATCCATAGAGATAAATCTAAACACGCTACATTGTTTTCTAATAAAGAAAAGGAGAATGTTGTGAAGTGTCCCAGCCAGGGGCGTAACTAGAAATCACAGGGCCCCATAGCAAAATTTTGTATGGGGCCCCCGTGATTGCTAGTTATGCCACTTGCAGAGCCCACCGGAGAGTGACCCTGCTCTTAGGTCGCTGGCCAGTGATGTAAGAGGAGGCGGGGTTGCTCTTAGGCGGACCCCGCCTCCTCCTTCTTTCCGAACACCGCTCTCATCTGCCGCAGCGGCTGGCTGTCACTGACACAGCTCCGAAGCGGCTATGAGGGGAAATGTAGCTAAGGAAGAAAAGAAAAAGTACAGAAAGCTATCTTATTCCTCGTTCCCCTGGCAGGCTGCATTTTCTGTGCTGAACAATGCTCCTGAGATATGGGTTTTGTGAGGTTTCGCGCTCGTGTGCAATTTTAAGGCTTGACATGTTTGGTATCTTTTTACCGGACGTGACCCCATCTTTTATATTTTACCCAAAAAAATTGGGTAATAATAATTTTTTTAGAATTTAATATAGGGGAAACTGTTTTTGTTTTTAATTTTCTGTACATTTTACTTAATATAGTAAAAAATTAAATCCCCAGTAGTGATTAAATACCACCA
>NW_017308995.1:78853-83328 GCF_000935625.1 Nanorana parkeri
CAGCTCCGCAGCGGCTTTGAGGGGAAATGCGCCGCGGCCGCTACTGAGCTGTGTCAGTGACAGCCAGCACCCTTACATGCCATAGCGACCCAGGCGGCCCTGGCCGGGCCCCCCTGTGCCCCATAGCGGCCGCCTGGGTCGCTATGGCGATTGTTACGCCACTGGTCCCAGCGCAGAGAGATAATACAACCGGAGAAAGTCGATGAGCTAGACGATGAATCACAGATGTCTTTCTCGTTTAAGGTAAAAACTGTTCTAGTTCAGTAGTCAGACGGGTGGAAAGTCGAGCTTCGATCGGACGTCATTTCTGGGAAACGTCAATAATCGCCAATGTTAATCTGTCCAGAGCAACTTTCCAGAGTGATTGGGGGAATCAAACAAGATAGTCTCCATTACTCACCTTCTTCTTCTTCTTTTCAGTTTTCAGTATGGCAAGGAAGAGTTAGAATCCTTATTTTTGTCCCATCAAAAGGATTTCCTTCACTTCCTGTCCCAGAGACACAACAGGAAGTAGGAAAAAAAAAGCATATCCCCTGTGTCACCGTTGTTACTAAAACAGGTTCTGGTGACAACAAAAGGAAAAGTTTCACACATTTGCTGTTCAAAGATGGAGACATGGGCAAATTGGGCAGTTTGCACACTTGAACCACTAGACCAGTGGTTCTCAACCTGCGTAACCTGAGGACCCACATTTGTCCTTGGACATTAAGTGGCGACCCAAGTCACACTGCAATGCAATGCACGGCATTGCGGTACCGTGCATTCCGGTGCGGGCGATTGAAATGTGGACGGGAGGTGTGTTTGGGGTGCAATTCAAATGAATGGCAACAAAACGCACCTCCCACACCAGAATGCGTAGTAGGTGCGATTGCGTGCTGGCAGCTGGAGTGGATCCTCAGCCTGGGGTCCAGTGCTGGGCTTCTGTGCTGTGATGGAGCTCCATTCATATGTGCATTGCTTGTAAAACTCACTTGTGTGCCCTGTAGAGGTGCTAGGAGCCAAAATGTGACGTCACTCCGGTCCAGGCACCTCTACAGGGCACGTGAGGGAGCTGTAGGCAATGCACGTATGGATGAAGCTCCCTCGCGGCCATAGCTCCAGCCCACCCCACCTCAAGCTGACACTCGGCGCCGGGCAGCATATGAATGGCTGCTCAATGAGATAACTGATATATGCGCTAGGGGGAGGCTCACCTAGGAAAGTGGAAGGCACATGGCGACCCACTGAAAACGGGGTCGCGACCCACTTTTGGGGCACGACCCACCAGTTGAGAACCAGGGCACTAGATGATGTATGTAATCGAAGAACCAGGGATCCCGGGAGACATCATTGACCAAAAATGTCACCCTGGATCCCCCAGCAATTTATTTACATTGCAGCAGTGCCCATGAAGCTGTCATTTAGTAGCAGTAGTGTGGTGGGGAAACATCAGCTGGTGGCTCATCGTCCCTGGCAATTGATTTACATTTGTGGACAATGCGATTGGCAATGGTTTTATATTGGGGGGCATTCAGCAATCAGCATAGCGCCGGCTTCCTGGCCAATCAAGAAGCCGGGAGGCGGGTCATTACTTGCCACTTGGCTTCCTGATTGCCCGGGAAGCCGGCTCCATGCTGATTGGTTGGGAAGCCGGTTTCCCGGCCAATCGAGCCGGCCAAACATGGCTGGGCGGCGTGTCATTACCCGCTGTCCAGCTTCCTGGTTGCCCGGGAAGCCGGCTCCATGCCAGCGGAAGCACCAGTATCGGTACTCGGTATCGGCGAGTACCGACATCAAATTATTGGTATTTGTATTCAATATTTTAAAAAACGGTGTCGGTGCATCCCTATTAAAAACCAGACAAAATAGTCTTGTGTGTGTGTGTGTGTGTGTGTGGAGGGGTAAGTTGAACAATTGTTGCCCTATAGCAAAAAAATCAGAGCAGGGTCTTTTGCTCTGAAACCGTGAGTGACAATCCACGTTTCGTTTCCAGCTTCATTCACTGCAGGGAAGGTCAGCGAACAGATGTTCACTGATCCACCTCTGCCCTACCTGTTGACACCATCCATGGCTGCCCTGGGCCAACAAAAGACACAGTGCAGCCTGGGATAAAGTGGCAGGGTGCAGCATGTTCTATGGAAGTAATCACCCACCCGAATCACTTCCAGCAGAAAGTCAACAGTCAGCTAAGGTTATATAGACACTTTCCTGACTGCTATTGGAACCGGGGGGGTGTTCAAAGGCCCATGCTGCCACTGACGTATGATATGCTATCAATTATTTAGGTGTGACAGTTAGCCATAGAGGTACTGACTAGGTAACTGACGCTTCTGATGCTGCAAAATTCGGCCTGGGCATCTAGACATGAATGGCTTCTGGTGATGAATCTATTATGCAAACTTTATACCAGTATAACACCCGAATATTTCCTGCTATCCGATGGGGAACATTTCATTTCATACATTTGTAGCGCCCTATAAAATGTCGCTATTCAATTTAGAAATATATGGGCTGTAATCAGTCTACATACTGATTATACAGAGCTCTGCATTCTACAGGTGTCCCTGAATCTGCTGGATTGATTGCTCCTCCTGTTGCTGAGGAAAAGGGAGTCTTGGTATACAGTGAGGGAGGATCCATCCTCAGACTATGACCATGCACCTGACCCTGACCAATCCCTGAGTAGGATGACTCAGAGGCATGGTTGAGGGCAGGTAATAAAAGGTCTGGGGACACTGTGCAGAGGTCTCTTCCCGTCCCAGGGCCTCACCCTAGGAGGTCTGTGTGATGCAGGAAATGGCCTGGGCCTCAGCACATGGCAGGTGCTGGGGGCCTGGAGGCCTAGGACACCATAGGAACTTTGCTTGGGCACCATACAAGTGGCAGGTGTTGGGTGCCTTGTTCTACTACTAATCTGGAGTGCTCCTTGGCAGCTGCAGATGTTGAGGGCACGGGAATTCCAGATACTGAAGAGGAAAAGACCTGATGGAAGCTGGGCCGGAGGGAGAATCTTCTTGTTGAGGGGGTACCGCAGGGGAGCTGGTGAGAGCGTCGGGCTGGGACCCACAAGAGAGATCCCTCACCCTATTCCAGGTCTCGGTTCTAGAAGAAGCCAGCGGTCCTTACCCGAGTCCAGAGATAGCTAACCTTCTCCTTATAAGTTACTGGACCTTCCTGGCTGTTCGCAGTATTGCTAATACTATTGGTCCCTGGGACCAGATCACAGTGCTATCGGCCTTAGCGGTTGCTAGGGGAGAAAGCTGTCCTCTGAAGAATCAGTCAGGGCATCCTGCAGATCCTAAACCCTCTCTCTCTCCTGTTGAATCTGCAAATAAATACCCCAAAAGACTTGAGTCCATTCTGTCTGTGAGTGTCGGTGTGCTGTTGCTGAATAAGGGGACCGGTGGCTGGAGCAAACAGGTAGGAGAACCTATTTCATACTCAGCGGCTCCTTCGGGGGTGAGCGCTACACATTCATTAGAGCTGACTTAACAAAATGTAACTTTTAATGACTCTTTTCTTTTCTTTCTTGCGGTTTAATTACAGTGCGATGACGGATCGGACGAGGTGGAAACGGTCACTTGAAATGACTCACAATTATGTAAAGAGTACTGCCTGTCCGTTCCTGTCACTCGGGCCGTGCCGCGTTTGAGGCTGTGAAACACGACGACTTTCTTTTTAATTGTCTGCAGAAAATAAAAACGACGTTTAAGAGGAATGGATTGGCGCCCACCGGCGGGGAGGAGGTAATGCGATTTGGGAAAGGGCAGCCTCGCTCTGCAAACATTAAAGATACAAGTTATCAGTGGCTCGGGTGACCCCTCGGGGGGAGAGCTGTCGCATCCAGTCGCTGTCACGGGCCGGAATTCAAAGTGTAACAAGTGAAAAGAAAGAAAAGAGTTTGTTCAGTTTCTGGGAGACCAACAGATGGGGATTGTTGGGAGGATTTGGGGCAACATTGAGCCTCCCGTTCTTCTCTGCTCTCCACCCAGTGTGGATATGGTATCACCGGTAGAGCTGATCCCCAAATTCGGATAACCTTTGACCTGTTCCAAACTCTTCATATCTGTCAGAGAACCAGGGGTGTTACCTCCCCACAGGGTCAGAGTGCACGGCGCAGGGTGCTGGACTACCTCCAGCCTGGCAGAACCACTGGCACCCGGGTGCGCATGCGCGAGTCGCTGGGGGGAAGTTTCCCACACCCACATATACCACCTCTCGCCTGCCATTGGCTCTTGGGGAGAGAAGCCTCCTAGTTGCCTCGGCATCAGGGGGGAGGACTTACACCCCCTGGCTATAAAAACCTGGCCAGAGCTCTGGCTTGTTGCTGAGTTATCTCATCCTGTGGTGTGATTACCTAGCTCCCCATCTGTGTTCCTTGCTTTGTTTCCTGACCCCTTTATCTGGTCCTCCTGTTGCCGACCTTGGACTGCCTTTCGCCCCTGAACCCTCGCTGCCTGCCTCGACTCGGATTGGACTTGACTTCTCTTTGGATT
>NW_017308995.1:83343-97519 GCF_000935625.1 Nanorana parkeri
AAAGAAAAAATTATAAGCAGATTAAACTTCAGCTTTAAGCCATTTCAAACTTTTCAAACAAATTAAACTTTATTTCTCTCTTCAAAAAAAAACCACCACAGCCCAACTTAAATGGCAGAGGATCATGATGGGGGCAGCCGCGGCTTCGCAAATCCTCTGAAGATTCTTCTTAAAAATCCGTTTTTAAGCAGCAATTTAATCAATCTCCTTTCTTCCCATTTTCAAAACACTTCACGTTTTTGACTTGCTAAGTAGTCATGAAAAATTAATTAATCTGCTTGCAGACTGGAGTACATTGTCGAAAGTGTTTTTCTTTCTTCCGACACTTTTAGGAGAAAGAAAACTCTCCAGATATAAAGACTTTGTAATGCCCCTGGTTTTGTTTATCCAAAAGTTTCGGGCCGAGTGCGGAGGACGGAGGATAAAGTCAATGTACAGAGTTTTCAGATATCGTCCTCATACCAGAGTCCTGTGTATTCTCCTGGAATCTCGGTGAGCTTTAATGTATTTCTTCCAGATCTGTGCAGTAATCCAGTGTGAGACTTGGAGCTTCCTGTAATAAAGACCGCTCACTGCAGCTCTCTCTCCTTGTGCAGAGTGACTGGTCTGGTCTCCGCCCCCTCCTGTAATAAAGACCGCTCACTGCTGCCCTCTCTCTCCTGATCATTAAGCTTGCTATTTACAGAGTTCAGTAGCTCATGATAAAATTGGCCCATCCTCCCTCCCTCCCTCCCAGAGCGAATCACAGTTTGTTGTGTATGGGGCTGTGTATCCACAGACCGGTCAGAGTGTCCATGCTGACGCGTGTCCACCAACAAAAGCACCTACAATGAGCACATGAGCATCAGAACTGGACCACGCAGCAATGGAAGAAGGTGGCCTGGTTTGATAAATCATGTGGATGGTCGGGTGTGTGTGTGTCACTTACCTGGGGAGGAGATGGCACCAGGATGCACTATGGGAGGAAGACAAGCTGGCAGATGCAGTGTGATGCTTTGGGCAATGTTCTGCTGGGAAACCTCGGGTCCTGCCATTCATGTGGATGTCACTCTGACACGTACCACCGACCTAAACTATGTTTCTGACCAAGTCCCCCCCTTCATGGAAACAGTATTCCCTGATGGCAGTGGCCTCTTTCAGCAGGATGAGCCCTGCCAGCAGGATCAGCAGGATGAGCCCTGCCACACTGCACACATGGGTGAAGAATGGTTTGAGGAACACAACAAGGAGTCTGAGGTGATGACTCCAGATCTCAATCCAATCCATCATCTGTGGGATGTGCTGGAATAAGTCCGAAATAGGACTTAAAGGATCCGCTACTGAGAGCTTGGTGCCAGATACCACAGCACACCTTCAGAGGTCTAGTGGAGTCCATGCCTGGACAGGTCAGGAGAAGGTGGACCTACTCAATATTAGGCGGGTGGTCATCCAGATACCACAGCATACCTTCAGAGGTCTAATGGAGTCCATGCATCAACAGAGGGACCTACTCAATATTAGGCGGGTGGTCATCCAGATACCACAGCACTCCTTCAGAGGTCTAGTGTAGTCCATGCCTGGACGGGTCAGGAGAAGGGGGACCTACTCAATATTAGGCGAGTGGTCATCCAGATACCACAGCATATCTTCAGAGGTCTAATGGAGTCCATGCATCAACAGAGGGACCTACTCAATATTAGGCGGGTGGTCAGAATGTTATGGCTGATCGGTAATATTGTCAACCAGCCGTTAGTAATGGATCAAATAATTATCTTTTTTAATCATTATTATTAATAACACAAGTGACGGGTACGGCAGTTCATGTTTTGCTTTCATAAAGAAACTACAGATGGGACACCGTCAGATACTTCTCCATCCTCCCACAAGAGTTCCAGCTTGGTATTCTGACAGGTACGCGGATGGAGATGACCCCAGGGACTCGCCTTTCCCTGGCACACGCAGACAGAGCCCAGTGAACACGGGTGTCTATGAAGATAGGATTGACTCAGACAGGAATACCGGAGAGAGCTTCCCGCACAGGAAAGGGGATGGATTTGGCTGATATCCCAGTGAAATGAGGTTGACAGACGTGAATATGAGGAGCAGGTGATGAGAGGCGCGTCGTGCCTCACTCTCTGGAATCTCAAAGGTATCATTAGGGAAGTCTCTCCATTCCGTGTTTTCATCTTTCAGTCAGTATCTGCGACCAGCAGCAGACGAGGACTCGCAGAACCAAATGGTAGCTAAGTGCATGGCCAAAACACCAACCCTTCATCCATTTCACTTGCCCAAAAGTTTGTATTTCTGTTCAGCCTGCCTCATGATTACCACAGCCCCACCACACTGCATAGACAGGAGGGTGACAGCGCTACTCCGGCTTCCTTTGCCACCTCTTGCCACTGAACTGTGAGAGGCCATTACCACAGCGCTCTCCTCCCCCTGTAAGCTGCCTGATCCTGTTGTTGGACTCTCAAATTAATAATGTGGCTAGTGTGGCCAACTGCTTTCCACACATGTTCATATCCAGCCCCCAGTGCCTAAAATATGTTAGGATGGCAGTGCTGTCATTGTCTCACATTGCTCCTACTAAGTCATATATCTATAGGCAATTAATATGAAGGCGGATCCCAGGAACTGATTCAGATGGAGGGCTTTTTGATTCCTCTAGTTACTTCTCACCATAATCACAATGGTTATCTCCAATCATTGGGTCCCAAGCCTTCATCCATAGAAGCCATGGTTTCCATACACTGCACTGATGATGGGCAACAAGCCTGAAACATCTGTGTGCAGATTGGAGTAAATGGCTCTATAATATTAGGCTGTCTTTGCACTGTACACCAGGGGTTCTGGATGAGTACTTTGCCAATGGGCCGTAAACTGATTTGCATGGCTCCGCCCACTGTCCTATAATGAGGAATTTTTATGATATGTGTTGGAATGAAACATCTGAATGACTACTCTGGTTGTGCGATGATTTCCCCAGTGGGTGTGTCCATGACACCCTGGCTCACAGGAAGCCGGCTGGAGGACTCTGGCCTTCTTTCAGCTTGGAACAGAACTGGCAGTCAACCGAGGAGGAGAGCCACTGTGGGCCCCTTTTTTTAACATGGGGGCGTGTTTAAAAAAGAGAAAGGTGGAGCTCTGCTTTAAGCATATTTCTTTATTATAGCCCTGTTGCTTGTTTTACAGCATTTTGCTGTGTTCTTGTATATGGTTTCATGTTTAAAGTGGAACTCCAGTATCCCCCCTTGTGCTGCCACAATAGTTGTATTCATAGCCACAGTCAATATTCACATTAATGTTAAATGAGAATTATGTAGTTTATTTTCACTAAGCCATTTACTTATGGATATTGTATGGCTACATTCATTTACTGCCATCTAGTGGTCATTGTGGTTATTGCACATGTTTTTCTGTGTTCCCTTCCCTCACATCTATGATGTACTTCCCTTGTGTGTAATGCTCCGCCCTTCTTCTTCAATAGTCATTTCCTGTGTCATGGCTGCTTGTTACAGGACCACATGTTAATCTGCATTGCATGCTTGGAAACATTATCATCTTTGACCGCCTTAAATACCTTCAATTCATTCATCTGCTGTATCCTGCTGTCTGCTATAACCTGATGTACAGAATAAAGCACCTTTGTGGATGGAAAATGTATTTGGTGAGTTCAGCTATCTGATAAGGATTGTCCGCAGTGATTATATCTGCTTATACAGGCCGGGCATAGAGGTCGCAGCAAGGGATAAATCGCTAGTACAACAATCAGCCTACCTCCATCTAAAAGTGGAGCTTGGCACTTTATTTTTTAAATATTAGGAGGGAAGGGGTGACCTAATAATTGAAAATTAAAAGATCCTGGAGTTACCTTTCACTCTGTCAGATTGTTAAAGTGTATCTAACACTATCAGGTTGTTGTTTTTTTGCCAGCTTATTCATTGTAGCTACATAGCACATGATCATATGCAGTGGCAGAACTACCAGGGTCGCAGAGGTCGCAGCTGCGACCGGGCACTGGAGTTCCACCACTTAGAGGGGGCCTAGGACAGGAGGACGGGACCCGTAGTAACCGCTGATTACCAGGATATTTAATATCCCGGTAACCGCTAATATCAGTACCGGGACCTCTTCCTCCTGTCCTGGGCCCTGCGTGCTTCACGCTGCTCCCCTCACCTTGTTCCGGGCGCAGCGTGAAGAATGATCGAGCCGGCGCAGCAGCCAATGAGTGGGAAGCGGGTTATCCCCCCCTCCCCTCATCACACAGAACTGCTGCTGACCGTAGAACTGCCTGTGTTCTATGGAAAGCTCCAACTCCCTGGGTGTCAGAGGCGTGCTGCTGACACGAAGAGGGAGTTATAGGGAGCTGAGATTATGACCGTGGCCCCAGAGGTCACTAGTTACGCCTCTGATCATATGACGAGAGCCTGCAGTCCCAGTTCAGAAACACCGTGATGAATCGGCTGCAATGGATTCTGGAAACCTCAGACTGGGATTAAGTGGAGTTTTGGACTTTAGCTTGTTTGCAGTAATTCCTGGACAGCCTTGGCGCTTAACTGACTGATTTCACCCGTTGCCTAGAATGACTATTTAATACTTCCGAGGCCTCTCATCTCTAATAACCAACTGAAATGATTAAAGATGAAAATTCTAGGAATCCTTCACTGGCTAATAAATGAATTTGTTCCGTCCCCGGTAAGCATCCTGCTCATCCTTAGACAGGTTGTTCTCTATATCAAGTGTAGCACTTTAATTAAAGTATCCAATTTCCGTTAACAAGCAACCTATCCAAAGACCACAGAAAAAAAACAAAACACCTTTATTAATCAAAAACTCGAAATTCATTTACGAGTTCAAACACGCCGAGCCGCTCTCCACAGCCTTCCGCTCCTCATTTTAAAAGAAAAAGAAAAGAAATTACATTTTATAAGCTTCGGCAATCATAAATAAATATACATGACGGCATTAGACCTTTTCTCCGGAGAAATAACACCAGCGTTTGTCCCTGAAATCATATTAATTTCGGAGTTATGAACCGGAGTTTTTTTTTTTTCTTCCTTATTTCCCCGGCTGGACGGCATATTGCGACGGGCCGGGATTCGGGAAATCCCAGATGCCGGTGGAAATACAATGTATCGCTTTTGTTAAAAATGCAATGCGAAATTTATTAATCTCCACGCCGACGGATTTGATGAGGGTCGCGTTTCATTACCGCCGTCCGAAATGAGCTCGATCTGAAATGAGATGGAAAGGCGCGCGGCTTCGGGGGGATTATTTTATGAACTTTTTGTTTTATTTCCTAAGCAATTATATATCAGATGGTGTGATGAATTATATTAGGGGCTCATTGACGCATAGTTACATAGTATTTGAGGTTGAACAAAGACACATGTCCATCAAGTCCAACCTATTTTGTGTATGTGTGTATGGTCCTACTGATGTGTGCGTATGTATAGGTCCCTGTGTGTTCTCAATCTTAAGAGTACTTGTATCTCTGTATATTACGGTCCATGAGGAAATCGTCCTATCGCCTCTTGAGCGATTCCACACTCTCAGCCGAAATCACAGCATGTGGAAGTAGCTCCCTTTAAGGGGTAAAAAGGGGACTTTTAAAAACTTTGGTCACCTACATGAATGCAGGGCCCGAGGTGATGTGGGGGGCCTCGTGGGCAGGGAATGCAGGGACAATGAAGTGTCATGAGTGCCCATAATGGAACATCGGTGGCTCTGGGGCTTCAGAATCATGGCATCAAGTAGGTTGGGGTATCGGGATAATTCAGGTCACCTATCGAGTTGGAAAGCAAGCTTGGACATCAACATGACCAATCAGCAGCAGAGTTGTAATCATTAACAAGCCAGGTCACATTGAGGTGACGTGGGTGGCCTCGTGGGTGGCCTCGTGGGCAGGGAATGCAGGGACAATGAAGTGTCATGAGTGCCCATAATGGAACATTGGTGGCTCCGGTGCTTGAGAACAATGGCGTCAAGTAGATTGGTGTATCGGGATAATTCAGATCCCCTATCAAGTTGGAAAGCAAGCTAGGACATCAACATGCCCAATCAGCAGCAGAGTTGTAATCATTAACAAGCCAGGTCACATTCAGGTGATGTGGGTGGCCTCATGGGGAGGGAATGCGGGGACGATGATGTGTCATGAATGCCCATAATGGAACATTAGTGTCTTGATAGGTGACCTGAATTATCCCGATACCCCAACCTACTTGACGCCATCATTCTTAAGCCCTTGAAGACACCAATGTTCCATTAGGGGCATGACCCTAGGTGATGTGGGTGACCTAGTGGGCAGGGAATGCAGGGGCAATGAGGTGTCATGGGTGATCATAATCGAACATTGGTGTCTTCAGAGCTTGAGAACAATGGGGCCAAGTAGGTTGGGGTATGGGAATAATTCAGGTCGCCGATCAAGTTGGAGTTGGAAAGCAAGCTTGGACATCCACATGTCAAATCAACAGCAGAGTTGTAATCATTAACAAGTCAGGACACATTGTCCCTGCATTCCCTGCATATAAGGCCACCCTAGTCACCTCGGGCAATGTGACCTGGCTTGTTAATGATTACAACTCTGCTGTTGATTGGGCATGTTGATGTCCAAGCTTGCTTTACAACTTGATCGGTGACCTGAATTATCCCGATACACCAATCTACTTGATGCCATTGTTCTCAAGCACCGAAGACACCAATGTTCGATTATGAGCACCCATGACACCTCATTGTCCCTGCATTCCCTGCCTACTAGGCCACCCACGTCACCTAGGGTCATGCCCATAATGGAACATTGGTGTCTTCAAGGGCTTAAGAATGATGGCGTCAAGTAGGTTGGGGTATCGGGATAATTCAGGTGACCTATCAAGTTGTAAAGCAAGCTTGGACATCAACATGCCCAATCAACAGCAGAGTTGTAATCATTAACAAGCCAGGTCACATTGAGGTGACGTAGGGGTAGGGGATGGGTAGGGGATGAGGTGTCATGAGTTTCCATAATGGAACATTGGTGTCTCCGGAGCTTGAGAACAATGGCATCAAGTAGGTTGGGGTATCGGGATAAATCAAGTCACCAATCAAGTTGGAGTTGGAAAGCAAGCTTGGACATCAACGTCTGGAATCAACAGCAGAGTTGTAATCATTAACAAGCCAGGACACATTGTCCCTGCATTCCCTGCCCACGAGGCCACCCATGTCACCTCGGGCAATGTGAGCTGGCTTGTTAATTATTACAACTCTTCTGTTGATTCGGCACGCTGATGTCCAAGCTTGCTTTCCAACTCCAACTTGATCGGTGATCTGAATTATCCAAATACCCCAATCTACTTGACGCCATCGTTCTCAAGCCCCGAAGACACCAGTGTTCCATTATGGGCACCCATGACACCTCATTGTCCATTTCATTCCCTGCCACGAGGCCACCCACGTCACCTAGGGCAATGAGGTGTCATGGGTGTCCATAATGAAACATTGGTGCCTTCTGGCTTGAGAACGATGGCGTCAAGTAGGTTGGGGTATCAGGTTATTTGGATCACCTATAAAGTTGGAAAGCAAGCTTGGATATCAACATGCCCAATCAACAGCAGAGTTGTAATCAATAACAAGCCAGGTCACGTTGCCTGAGGTGACATGGGTGGCCTCATTGGCAGGGAATGCAGGGACAATGAGGTGTCATGAGTGCCCATAATGGAACATTTGTCTTTGGAGCTTGAGAACAATGTGGCCAAGTAGGTTGGGGTATTGGGATAAATCACGTCACCGATCAATTTGGAGTTGGAAAGCAAGCTTGGACATCAACGTACTGAATCAACAGGAGAGTTGTACTCATTAGTAAGCCGGGTTAACAGCATGTGGGCAATGAAGCGCCAGGGCAGCAGGCAGGAACCGTAGTCAGAAGGAGCAAGCCAGAAGCAAAATACAGGGACAGATAAGTACAAGTCATAGATTGGTCAAGGAACAAGCTGGGTCCTGCACAGAAGTTAAATGGAGTCCAGTTGTAAGATCTGGAGGCTTAGAAGGGCTCAACTTTAAATAGCCAGTTTGGCGCCATTGACAGTAGCGAGACTGAGCAGAACCAGGAATAGTTCTATGTGCAGAACCATCAACGTGTATGTGCTCATGCTTGTGTCTGATTATGCTAGTCTAGCACAATTTTTCTTATGTCCTCTCAATTCCCGCCACTCAGTCCTAATTCCATTATAAAGCCATGACCACGAAGAACGGCATCCTAAGACCCCCTGAAACGCATTGAACTTTCTGAAGGAATTTTGTAGATTAAAAAAATGTGAAATATCCTTTTTCAAGAACATGTAGTTGTGGTGGTTCTACACCTCGACTCACCATCAGTTATGATGACCCTCCATCAGCAAGTACAGACCCTACTTCAAGAGCAGCCCAAAAAATCTCCATAAGTGATCCGCCAACAATCAGCACCATACCTGATGTGATCCTGCGTGACCACCGCTATTACTGCACACAATCATTTAAAAAACAAACAACTTTTACAGGAAAATCGTAATGTTTATTGATACATTTAAATTTACTTTTTATATTTGAATACATTTCCTTTATTTTTTTTATACGTTTACAGATGTAAATAAGTGTATGGAACTGGCGAGGATAGGCTGGGCCAGGTTTCCATTATTCTGGCCACTTTTTCTCTGATCAAGACTTTTTTCTGACTAAGAATACAGTGAAAACTTGAAGATGCTTTAAGTAACAAAGCAAAGTTTTTGACATTTCGCAGCATGTTTGAACAATCCTCTCACACAAGAGCCATTATGTCGGTAAAAATGAGCAGTGTTTAGGTAATAGGCGAGGGAGAGACTGTCAGGATCTGCAGTTATTAAAGTGTCATATTGTGTTCCCGAAAATAATATCGTGTGTTTACCTTTTGTGCAAGAAATGGTTTCTATCAGAGAGGCTGATAAGAGGCGTCAGAATTACGGGAAGGGTCGGCGTGTTTGCTAAGACGAGCGAAGCGAATACAGAGAAATATATTTGTCTATTGCACAGGAGGCATTACAGCTCGTTATAACCTTCACTCAGCGTTGTCTGCACCCACAATGGTCACAAAAACAAGAGTTCCATCAGTTTCTAGTTTTAGCTGCAGTGTACACAGTGCTCATACTTTTGTACCGAAGCGAATCTGGACCAGAAACAACACATCTCCTCCAATGCAATTTTATTTTTCCTCGTGTGCTGTTGGGATAATCTCATCAGAATATATGTTAGTGTTAGGGATAGAATTAGAGAATTAGGGTTAGAGGTTAGGGATAGAGTTGGAGGGTCAAAGTTAGGGTTAGAGGATTGGGCATAGAATTAGAAGGTTACAGTTAGGGTTTGAGGTTTAGGGATAGAGTCAGAGGGGTAAAGTTAGGGTTTGAGAATTAAGGATAGAGCTAGAGGGTTACAGTTAGAGTTTGAGAATTAGGGATTGAGTCAGAGGAGTAAAGTTAGGGTTTGATGATTAGGGATAGAGTCAGAGGGTTAGAGGATTAGTCAGAGGGTTAGAGGATTAGGGATAGAGTCAGAGGGTTATAGTTAGGGTTTGAGGATTAGGGATAGAGTCAGAGGGTTATAGTTAGGGTTAGAGGATTAAGGATAGAGTCAGAGAGGTAAAGTTAGGGTTTGAGGATTAGGGATAGAGTCAGAGGGTTAGAGGATTAAGGATAGAGTCAGAGGGGTAAAGTTATAGTTTGAGGATTAGGGATAGAGTCAGAGGGTTACAGTTAGGGTTTGAGGATTAGGGATAGAGTCAGAGGGTTATAGTTAGGGTTAGAGGATTAAGGATAGAGTCAGAGGGGTATAGTTATAGTTTGAGGATTAGGGATAGAGTCAGAGGGGTAAAGTTAGGGTTAGAGAATTAAGGATAGAGCTAGAGGGTTACAGTTAGGGTTAGAGGATTAGTGATGGAGATAGAGGGTTACAGTTAGGGTTTGAGGATTAGGGATAGAGTCAGAGGGGTAAAGTTAGGGTTAGAGGATTAGGGATAGAGTTAGAGTTAGGGTTAGGGTTAGTGTTGGAGGGTCAAAGTTAGGGTTTGAGGGCTAAAGTTATGGTTAGAGGATTCGGAATAGCGTTAGGGGGTTAAAGTTAGGGTTAGAGGATTCGGAATAGCGTTAGAGGGTTAGAGTTAGGGTTAGAGGATTAGGAATAGCGTTAGAGGGTTAGAGTTAGGGTTAGAGGAATAGGAATAGCGTTAGGGTGTTAGAGTTAGGGTTAGAGGATTAGGAATAGCGTTAGGGGGTTAGAGTTAGGGTTAGAGGATTAGGAATAGCGTTAGGGGTTAGAGTTAGGGTTAGAGGATTAGGGGTAGAGATAGAGGGTTACGGTTAGAGTTTGAGAATTGAGTCAGAGGAGTAAAGTTAGGGTTTGAGAATAGGGATAAAGTTATAGGGTTACAGTCAGGGTTTGAGGATTAGGGATAGAGCGAGAGGGTTACAGTTAGGATTTGAGGATTAGGGATTGAGATAGAGGGTTACAGTTAGGGTTTGAGGCTTAGGGATAGAGGTCAAAGGGTTAAAATCAGTGTTAGTGGAAATAATCTTAACTCTTGCAGTGGCGACACCCCTGCACTGGAAGGGTGAAGTGCTCATCTTTGTCTTGTGACAAAAATAACAAAGATATACTTACCTGAAACTCTGAGCTGGCTGGGTGCTGGACCGGTCCCTGCTGCCTCTCTTCTCCAGAGATGGAATGTCTCTCGGCTTACTGACATCCAATACACTGTATTGGACGGGATGATTCACAGAACCTTAGACCACCGAAGTAGAGGGGGGGGGGGGGCTCTAGGGAGCAGTCTTTGTTATTTTCATCCATAGACTAAAACAAGCACTTAACCCTCGCAGTGCAAAGGTAGCCCTACTGCAAGGGTAAAGATTATTTCTGCCCAGAGTTCTTCTTAGTTAGAGGGTTACAGTTAGGGTTTGGGGTTTAGGGATAGAGTCAGAGGCTTAGAGGATTAGTCAGAGGGTTAGAGGATTAGGGATAGAGTCAGAGGGTTATAGTTAGGGTTTGAGGATTAGGGATAGAGTCAGAGGGTTATAGTTAGGGTTAGAGGATTAAGGATAGAGTCAGAGGGGTAAAGTCAGGGTTGGAGGATTAAGGATAGAGTCAGAGGGGTAAAGTTATAGTTTGAGGATTAGGGATAGAGTCAGAGGGGTAAAGTTATAGTTTGAGGATTAGGGATAGAGTCAGAGGGGTAAAGTTAGGGTTAGAGAATTAAGGATAGAGCTAGAGGGTTACAGTTAGGGTTAGAGGATTAGTGATGGAGATAGAGGGTTACAGTTAGGGTTTGAGGATTAGGGATAGAGTCAGAGGGGTAAAGTTAGGGTTAGAGGATTAGGGATAGAGGTAGAGTTAGGGTTAGGGTTAGTGTTGGATGGTCAAAGTTAGGGTTTGAGGGCTAAAGTTATGGTTAGAGGATTAGGAATAGCGTTAGAGGGTTAGAGTTAGGGTTAGAGGATTAGGAATAGCGTTAGGGGGTTAGAGTTAGGGTTAGAGGATTAAGAATAGCGTTAGGGGTTAGAGTTAGGGTTAGAGGATTAGGGGTAGAGATAGAGGGTTACGGTTAGAGTTTGAGAATTGAGTCAGAGGAGTAAAGTTAGGGTTTGAGAATAGGGATAAAGTTATAGGGTTACAGTCAGGGTTTGAGGATTAGGGATAGAGTGAGAGGGTTAGGGTTTGAGGATTAGGGATAGAGCTAGAAGGTTACAGTTAGGGTTTGAGGATTAGGGATAGAGCTAGAGGGTTACAGTTAGGGTTTGAGGATTAGGGATAGAGCGAGAGGGTTACAGTTAGGGTTTGAGGATTAGGGATAGAGGTCAAAGGGTTAAAATCAGTGTTAGTGGAAATAATCTTAACTCTTGCAGTGGCGACACCCCTGCACTGGAAGGGTGAAGTGCTCATCTTTGTCTTGTGACAAAAATAACAAAGATATACTTACCTGAAACTCTGAGCTGGCTGGGTGCTGGACCGGTCCCTGCTGCCTCTCCTCTCCAGAGATGGAATGTCTCTGACATCCAATACACTGTATTGGATGGGACGATTCACAGAACCTTAGACCACCGAAGTAGAGGGGGGGGGGTCTCTAGGGAGCGGTCTGGCGGCTAGCCGCATCCAAGTTTCAGATGAGTATATCTTTGCTATTTTCATCCGAAGACTAAAACAAGCACTTAACCCTCGCAGTGCAAGGGTAGCCCTACTGCAAGGGTAAAGATGATTTCTGCCCAGAGTTCTTCTTAGTTAGAGGGTTAGAGATAGGGTTAGAGGGTTACAGTTAGCGTTTGGGGTTTAGGGATAGAGTTGGAGGGATAGAGTAGGGGTTCAAGGTTTGGGATAAAGTTAGAGGGTTAGGGTTAGAGGTTTAGGGATATAGTTCAGAGGGTTATAGTGAGGGTTATAGGGTTAGGGATAGAGTTAAAAGGTTGAAGTTAGGGTTAGAGGATTAATGTTAGGGTTAGAGGGTAAGAGTCTGTCTATAGAAGAGCAGTGTTATCTTAGAACAGGAAATGTATTAGGTTGCTTGACACCTCCCCTTCTCCTTCATAACGTAGAGAGAGCTGGACGGGGCTGATTACACTGTTTTAGATTTCACTACATCGTTATCAGCTCATTGGAATTCTGGCAGGATCAACAGGTTTTCTTTTTCTTAAATCCTTATCCTTGTAAAGGTGAAGTTACACTACGCTATCTAAAGCATTATTTGAAGAAAACCCAATATCCCCTTTAATTGGTCCTAAATGCTAAATTTCACATGCAATCGGCTTCCAGCGAGGATTTCATATCCATAAATACACTCACGAAAGATGGCAGCCTTCGAAACCCCCCGTGGGAAGTAGCACCCGTCTGGTAAATGGGATAAAAGGCTTATTAGGAGCGCGGTCAGACTAATAGATATCACAGACTCCGGAAAAACAGAATCTTTTTAATCCCACAGACAGTAAATGTGGTCAGAAGCAGCGTCTGTTCAACACATTTCCCTCTTATTGGGGGGGGGGGGTTTTATTTCAGATATCAAAAGCAGAAAAAGGAAATTGAATATTTTAAATATATGTAAAATCTGCACATTCTACACAATGTTCAGCACTTGCGGCGAGACCAAAATACCATATAGTCACTCGCACTCCGTTAGTAGATAGCAGTCAATCTTCTTTATTGACTGAACATGATTTCACATACACAAAGCTTTGTGTCACATACACATGTTCATGATGTCACATACATAAAGCTTTGTGTCACAATCACATGTTCATGATGTCACATACACAAAGCTTTGTGTCACAATCACATGTTCATGATGTCACATACATAAAGCTTTGTGTCACATACACATGTTCATGATGTCACATACATAAAGCTTTGTGTCACAATCACATGTTCATGATGTCACATACACAAAGCTTTGTGTCACAATCACATGTTCATGATGTCACATACATAAAGCTTTGTGTCACATACACATGTTCATGATGTCACATACATAAAGCTTTGTGTCACATACACATGTTCATGATGTCACATACACAAAGCTTTGGGTATGTGACATCATGTTCAGTCAATAAAGAAGATCGAATTCTATCTACTAACGGAGTGCGAGTGACTTTATGGTATTTTGCATTTGATGTGCGGAGGCATTCGCTGTCACTTTCGACCCCCCTCCCCCCACCCCACCCCAGTTTTCATTTGGGCTTTATCCGGTAAGGAGTGTGATGGGATACACCACATTTTGAACTTCTATATACCACACACGTGACACACGGGTCTTCAGTATATGCCGCGCCCGTGTTGATAAGGACTCGATTTATACCTTGTGTATTTTGGAACAGAGCAAGTTTGTACATTTCTGCTGTGGACCAATTGGTTCTACAATATATGTATCATTTTTTTCTTTCTTTCTTCTTCTCCTTTATTTTTGTTTTTTTGGTGATATTGTCTTGCAAAAATCTTTTTTTAATGTGCAATTCATAGACACAAACTATAACATAACTAATAAAACACACTTTTTTTCCCTCTTTAATCAGTGTAAGGTCAGTGTTAGTTTAAAAAAAAAGGTGTTACAGTAAATAAAAAGTATAAATGTTATTCTATCATTTATTTCATGTTTTGAATGACACTAAACAACCAGGGCCATCCCCATAACGAGGCAGCCTGACGCTGTTGCCTCAGGCGGCATCTCTTAGGGTCACATGGG
>NW_017308995.1:101964-110304 GCF_000935625.1 Nanorana parkeri
AAAGCTTTGTGTCACATACACATGTTCATGATGTCACATACATAAAGCTTTGTGTCACAATCACATGTTCATGATGTCACATACACAAAGCTTTGTGTCACAATCACATGTTCATGATGTCACATACATAAAGCTTTGTGTCACATACACATGTTCATGATTTCACATACACAAAGCTTTGTGTCACATACACATGTTCATGATGTCACATACATAAAGCTTTGTGTCACAATCACATGTTCATGATGTCACATACATAAAGCTTTGTGTCACATACACATGTTCATGATGTCACATACATAAAGCTTTGTGTCACAATCACATGTTCATGATGTCACATACACAAAGCTTTGTGTCACAATCACATGTTCATGATGTCACATACACAAAGCTTTGTGTCACAATCACATGTTCATGATGTCACATACATAAAGCTTTGTGTCACATACACATGTTCATGATGTCACATACATAAAGCTTTGTGTCACATACACATGTTCATGATGTCACATACACAAAGCTTTGGGTATGTGACATCATGTTCAGTCAATAAAGAAGATCGACTGCTATCTACTAACGGAGTGCGAGTGACTTTATGGTATTTTGCATTTGATGTGCGGAGGCATTCGCTGTCACTTTCGACCCCCCTCCCCCCACCCCACCCCAGTTTTCATTTGGGCTTTATCCGGTAAGGAGTGTGATGGGATACACCACATTTTGAACTTCTATATACCACACACGTGACACACGGGTCTTCAGTATATGCCGCGCCCGTGTTGATAAGGACTCGATTTATACCTTGTGTATTTTGGAACAGAGCAAGTTTGTACATTTCTGCTGTGGACCAATTGGTTCTACAATATATGTATCATTTTTTTCTTTCTTTCTTCTTCTCCTTTATTTTTGTTTTTTTGGTGATATTGTCTTGCAAAAATCTTTTTTTAATGTGCAATTCATAGACACAAACTATAACATAACTAATAAAACACACTTTTTTTCCCTCTTTAATCAGTGTAAGGTCAGTGTTAGTTTAAAAAAAAAGGTGTTACAGTAAATAAAAAGTATAAATGTTATTCTATCATTTATTTCATGTTTTGAATGACACTAAACAACCAGGGCCATCCCCATAATGAGGCAGCCTGACGCTGTTGCCTCAGGCGGCATCTCTTAGGATGTATTTTTTTTATTGCAACACTATAAAAATTAACAAAGGAAACTAATAAAAATAAAATAAAGTTTGAATATTAAGGTTGGAAAAATAGAAATTAAAATAAAAAATCAACAAGAATATGAAAAGGAATGTGGGATATCTTGCATGTTTGACATCTGGGGGCGGATACTTTCCCCCTCTTCTATTATTTTTTTATCAGCTAATTTATAGTTAAATGAAAACATTCAGTTTTTAAGTATCGTACACGGGAAATAACGAGAAGTACGGCAGTTTACACAATTATTTGACCCGAACGAGTCTCAAGGGCGCATATAACATAACAAGTCAAGCTTTGTAAAGACAAAATGTTCTTGCCAAAGTAAGTGAGACAACAAAGAAATGGAAGATACTGTATATCATGAATATTGCTCACTCATTCACACAAGGGGATACCAGAGGATAACTAGGTATATCATATGGCATGAGGATAACTAGGTATATCCTATGGTATGAGGATAACTAGGTATATCATATGGTATGAGGATAACTAGGTATATCATATGGTATGAGGATAACTAGGTATATCATATGGCATAAGGATAACTAGGTATATCATATGGTATGAGGATAACTAGGTATATAATATGGCATGAGGATAACTAGGTATATCATATGGCATGAGGATAACTAGGTATATCATATGGCATGAGGATAACTAGGTATATCATATGGCAGACATTGGGTATATCCAGTATGTGGAATGATTTCCATCACAGTGTTCCAAAATTTGTGCAGGAGTGTGAGAGTTGGAAATTTAGAACCATTCTAGACACAGTTCACCTCAAGGAGGGATGTGAAAGGATATTGCATTAAGACCATCAGAGATTACCATCAGAGATTGGATCTGAGGGAATTTACAATATGTACCCCAGCTTGTCGCTTGCTGTTGAAAATATACATTGTAGGTCAATGGAGAAGTGCCCCCTTACATGGGAGGTAGATGGGGACGTGACCCCTTTCATTGGACGTAGACCGGGACATGCCCCCTTACATTGTAGGTCAGTGGTATAATGTGCCCTTACATTGAAGGTCAATGGGGAAGTGCCCCCTTACATGGGAGGTAGGTGGGGAATGGGGATGTGACCCCTTACATTGGACGGGGACATACCTCTTACATTGAAGGTCAATGGGGAAGTGCCCCCTTAAATGGGAGATAGATGTGGATGTGACCCCTTACATTGGACGGGGACATACCTCTTACATTGAAGGTCAATGGGGAAGTGCCCCCTTACATAGGAGGTAGATGGGGACGTGACCCCTTACATTGGACGTAGACCGGGACATGCCCCCTTACATTGTAGGTCAGTGGTATAGTGCGCAACTACATTGAAGGTCAATGGGGAAGTGCCCACTTACATGGGAGGTAGATGGGGATGTGACCCCTTACATTGGACGGGGACATACCTCTTACATTGAAGGTCAATGGGGAATTGCCCCTTACATTGGTGGTTGATGGTGGAGTACACCCTTACATCAGCGAAGAACACTTCCTCTTCTTTGCATTGCAGTTTTGTGAGGCCACACATTGCCTTCCAACTACATACATCCAAAAAGATTTATTGGACTCAACTCATTCCTCCCTTCTGACCCATCTCACCTCCAGCTTGGGTTTAATCATAGAGCATGGTCATGAGAAGCCTCGGAGGGGGGAGGACCAACAAAGTGTCCCTCTGCCATTTGTTCAATAAAGCTTGTTGAAATGATGTGGTTGGAAAGCGGTGTACGGCCTCACATTAATCTTTGGCAGAGAGGAGGAATCAACCGATATTTCATCCCTGCTGTAAAATGAATGATTTTTTTTTGCCCCTTTAAGAACGCCGTCTTCCTGTTGACAAGAAGAGGACTCGTCTGTTATGAATTCCGACGTTTATAGCACGCTGGAATTTCAGAGCTTCCAGTAAGAGCAGCTTCTATTCTGATGCTTAATGATTCACATTAATTAATGATCATTAATTATTCAGACAGGATGAGGAACACAACCCCAGAGGAATTCATTCCAGTAACAAGGGATTACAGTTCAGAAAAAAAAAAGGTTTAAAAACGAGTTGATTGAAAAGAGTTACATATTTCTGATATTACGCAATGCCGATATTCTGGTATCTTTCCATCTGCCCACAATGTGTACACAGTCATTGCACACCAGCTGAAAGTTTACGTCAGCCTTGCTGGGGGGAGAGCCTGCTCTGTTAATTGGTTTGTGAGAATGGGAGGTACATAGGAGGGCTTATGGGAAGGAGAAAGAGAGGGGGCGATCATCACCAGTAGAGATGTGGGGGGGCTTGGTGAGAACCCTAAGCCCATGCAAAAATGTGATCGGCACACCCCTTTTTCTGGCCATCAGTTGTGGCATCGGCATTCTCTACCCCTTTGTGATGTGTAGCTGTGGGGTGGGGAATGCCCTTGCTCAGGGCTGTCCCTACACTATTCACCACCTCGGCCAGGGGATGCTGACGGTAGATGTTCGGGGTTGGGTGCTGGCAGTGGATTCCCATTACCGGGGGAAAGGGGGTGTTCTGCTGGTGAATTCTCATTACCTCTGGGTCTGGTGGCTCTGTCCAGCTCACTGATGTCATTGGTTGCCAGGAGCTGGGCAAGATGCCAGCCAGAGCATCCCGCTCAGCTCCTGGGAACCAGTGACGTCAGTGAGCTGGTTGGAAAACCGGACAGAGTATCAAAGGTTGAGAAGAGTTCTAAGCAACCTGGGATGCTCTGGTTGCCCCTCCCCCATGTGGCCCAATGAGATGGGTCTCGTTCTGATTCCCGAGGCAACGCAGGTTCCATGGCACCCCAACACACACCCTACCAACCTGAACTTGCACTTCCTTACCTGTATTTTTTGATACATGTAAGATCCCTATATTACCGCAACCAAATCTGGCTACCTCCAATATAGAGATGGCCCTGCCCTTGCTACAACTGATTGGGCCGAGGTAGGGTATATCAGTCGCAATTTTGCACTGGCTTGGGCCAACTCGGTTCACATCCAACCCCGCTCATTGCTAATCCCCACATACAGGGGCATGCGTTGAGAGGCTTTGGGCTTCTGCCAATGGCATCAGTTTGAGACGCTTATGAAAGCATGCTGTATTGATTGACAGGTGCATTTGACCTGCAGTTGACCCGTATCTGGCCCGCTGTCAGTGGGTTTTGCAGTCCCATCGACTCGTATGGAAATGCATGCCAACGAAAGCCAGTCGACACAGGCCCTTACGATGTCACTACTGAAGGAGGCGGGGCAGTGACACAGAATCATTTTTAAAATATTGTGTTTTGTTTTTATAATCTTTTCTATATTTTTCAATAAAGCCAAAAAAAAAGCTCTTTTAAAACAAAAACAAAAAAAATTAGCTGCTGCGGCACAATTTTTTTAAAACTCATTTGTGCCGCGTACGGCTGATCCTGGAAAAAAAAATAAATGATGAACCTAAAAGCTATAAAATAAAAGAAGCAATTTGCCGGCAGCATTGACCCATTATCCCTTCTTTTAAAACAAAACATTTGCGTTCTGCTCGGAGCGCGAATGTGGAAATGATCGGCGTCTTTTCTCCATGTCATTATCCATAGGTGTTTAATTTCAGCCGGCTTTTACACAATCACAGCTCCATTATCCCGCCAGCTGATCCGTTATTCAGAGCGCTCCCGAAAATAAAATTACGTTGATGAAGCGCCTGGCCTCCCAAATGAACCCATTGCAAATGCAGTTACCGCCTAACAGCGCCAAAAAAGAACATCAATACGCCAGCGCGGCCAGCTCTCCGCGGCACGGCGGCCTTCCGTCCAATTTTAATTAGCTTTCCTTTCTAAATTCGGAAGGTGGCGTCACTTAACGTGTTGGCGCTCGTCCGCCGAGGAGGCTGGAAGAGCCGCTTATTGAGGAAGAGGCTTTGAGAAACTCCATTTCCATTTAATTATCGGTCATAGATGGAGAAATAACACATCTGCAGCTCGACATCATTTCCTGTGCGGTGTTATTATGGGAATGGCGCCGAACGGATCCATTATGTGCTCAGATTTCCGCGCTAATTCTTTAAAAGGCCAAAAGGGAAGAAGAGCTGCCATCTTGGATTTCACGGGGATGCCGATGGTGAGAAATTCACGCCAGGGCCAAGAGCTGTGATTGTATCTTTAGTGCAGGACAGTAAATCTGACCTCCGTCCTTCCCTTCAGTCTTCTATCTGACCTCCGTTCTTCCCTCCAGTCTTCTATCTGACCTCCGTCCTCCCCTTCAGTCTTCTATCTGACCTCCGTCCTTCCCTTCAGTCTTCTATCTGACCTCCGTCCTTCCCTTCAGTCTTCTATCTGACCTCCGTCCTTCCCTTCAGTCTTCTATGTGACCTCCGTCCTTCCCTTCAGTCTTCTATGTGACCTCCGTCCTTCCCTTCAGTCTTCTATCTGACCTCCCTCCTCCTCTTCAGTCTTCTATCTGACCTCCGATCTCCCCTTCAGTCTTCTATGTGACCTCCGTCCTTCCCTTCAGTCTTCTATCTGACCTCCGTCCTACCCTTCAGTCTTCTATCTGACCTCCCTCCTCCCCTTCAGTCTTCTATCTGACCTCCGTCCTTCCCTTCAGTCTTCTATCTGAGCTACGTCCTCCCCTTTAGTCTTATATCGGACCTCCGTCCTCCCCTTCAGTCTTCTATCTGACCTCCGTCCTTCCCTTCAGTCTTCTATCTGACCTCCCTCCTCCCATTCAGTCTTCTATCTGACCTCCGATCTCCCCTTCAGTCTTCTATCTGACCTCCGTCCTCCCCTTCAGTCTTGCACAGTTGTAGCGGTTCCTCTCCCGGACTGAAGTAGCTTACTCTGATTTCACTGTACACTGGGAGCTTCTCACAATGTGAGGATTGTGAATCTGGAGCCTTGTATTTGTATCATCAGTGAATCTAGAATTGAAGCTCCACATCCTGATAAAAGATTATTCCAATAACAGTTTACAAAGACAACATGTTTCAGGGGTTGCAGCTGCACCACCTTCATCAGAGTTTAAGTATGGGGACTTGGTAGTAAGTGTATTGTTGGGTGTTTTGACGATGTTGTAGGTTTGCACTTCATCCTGATAGAACCAGCTGCTGACAGATGCTGAACAATAAACTTTGATGGAGAACTATGGGGTCAGTGTTTTTCCCCATAGTTCTCCTTAGGGTAACGGGAGGACAAAAACTAGCGTCCTCCTGTCACCCTAAGCTCAGTATATAGGGAGCTACAGCTCGCTTTATACTGAGACGCCGCAGCTGAAGCAGATCCCGACAATTATGACAGACTATCTAGAGGCAGAGCCAGCTGTCCCCTCCCCCGTCCGTTGCGCCAGTCAGGGCTGGAGGATCGGAGCGGGGAGGGGGGAATCCAGCCCCTCCCCTGTCACGGCAGAGAGCCGTGACAGGATCGAGAGGTGAGCGAACGCCGGTATGTGTTCCCTCACCTCCCGATCTACTGAGCCGACCTGTGACAGTCTCATTGTCACAGGTCGGCTAGAACTATGAGGATGAGTGAAAAGCACCCCCCCTCATAGTTCTCCTTTAAAGTGATGTAACCTTCCTCCTGTGTGGAGTTCAGTATTAAGCCCTGATAAAGGGGGTGGAACTACAGCCCTCCAAACGCGTTGGCTCTCTATATAATCTTTACTTGTGTCTGGACTTGAATATCATGGTGCGGCGCTTCAATTCTACACCCCAGCCCAATTTCCAGATTCTTCACTATTACGCTGCCGCCATACTATTGGATGATACCAATCATAGAGAATGAATACCATAAAACCCTTCAGAGTCCCACCGCCGTGAATCCAAATTCCTCGGCTCGTATCTGTATTAGACGTGCAATTCGCTTCCTTTCGAATCAAAATTCGAACGAATTTTCCAAAATTCAGACACATCCGAATTTCCGAATACCAAAGCATCCGAATATGTCCAAATCCGAATTTCCGTTTCCAAATTTCGGATTCCGTACGAATTTCATTCAAAAATGAAATTTGAATGGGACATGTGACTTTTCTGGCCAATCAGATGTGTTTTTCGGTTTAATGCATCCGAATGGGTCTGAACACAAATTTTCGTTAAGGTAACATGGGAGCCACATACAGTATATACATATAATACTAAAGCCGAGGCTCCCAGACCCGAATGGCATTGGGGATCCAGATTTCCGAATTGCATTTGGGACCCCCGGAATGCCATTCGGGTCTGGGAGCCTCAGCTTTAGTAATATATGTATATGGCGCCAAGACCGGAATGGCATTCAGGATCCGAATTCCCAAATTGCATTGGGGGGATTCTGAAATGCAATTTGGTCGCGATGACGACACCCCGCTGTGTCGTCATTGCGCATGCGCGGCCATCTAATTGACAGCTGCCGGTGGCCATCTTGGTGATGGACGCCGGCAGAGAGAGGAGGCGACGTTCACCCGGCGGGATGAGGTATGCCGCCGGGTCCCCTCCTCTCTCCTGACACTGTCGGGCTCTCTCTCCATGACCGAGTGCCCGACTTTTTAGAGGGGGAGGTGACACCAAAATGACTGTCAGTCATTTTGGTGTCACCCCTGCAATGGTGACTACCGGGTGCGTGCAGCACCCCCCTTGTGACGCCACTGCGTCCGAATCCGAACCGAATTGAATTGAATTTCAGATGCGATTCTCAAAATAACAAAATATCCGTACTGAGCCGAACTTTTCCGCAGCTTACATGTCTAATCTGTGTCATGACACGGATCAGAGATGCCATTTCCTATTTGCAGTTTTCATCGGCCCTCCCAGTTCCATACTGAGCTCTATGATCGTCCTCATTCCGGACGATTTCTAATGCCGGCAGAACTGAAACACGATCCAGATGAAAGCCGTCTAATTTATCGCACCGCGGTATTCGGAAAAAAAAGGGCCAGACCGCGTGAATGCGCCGGCATCGCTGTAGAGGAATTTCAGAAAAAAATATTATAGCCAGAAAAAAAAATAAAAGAATGGAAATCAATCAAATATTTATAAAGCTCTTCACAGATCTAAATCTATTTCTTCTTCTTTTGTCAGAGACGCGTTTCAAAGCAACAATTCGATGGGATGAAGAACTTGTGAGGACAAAAATATAGATTTTTTTATTCATAAGCAATCGCTGAACTCTCGTTGAATGCTACCAGTCAATTCTCT
>NW_017308995.1:110348-112109 GCF_000935625.1 Nanorana parkeri
GCTGTGCTTGGAGCCGAGCCCTCTATTGCTGTGCAGAGCAGAGAAGGAGCACTGGACTTACATTTCTGCACTCGTCCCATGCAAACACTATAAGATATACTGTATGACCGTCCTGACATAATGGGGTGTCAGTGCAGAACGTAGTCGTGTTTTTCATTTTTTTAAACCAAATTTATCTCAGTGAGGGCCAATGTACCCTATTGTGCTGCGATAAGCTGCATTTAAAGGAGAACTATGGGGTTAAGGCTTTTCCCTGTAGTTCTCCTTAGGGTAACGGGAGGACACAAACTAGCGTCCTCCCGTCACCCTAGGCTCAGTATACCGCAAGTAGACATGTGCGATTTGTTTCGTTACGAATCGAAATTCGTACGAATTTTCCTGAAATTCGTAGATTCGTAAGCATACGAAATCCGAATGGCAGTTTCCGAATTTATATCAGCAAGCTGTAGCTCGCGGCAGGGACGTGCGGTCAGGGGAGGCAGGTGAGGCAGAGCATCACCTAGCATTATGAAGAAAAAAGGTGCCAGCTTCAATTCAGAAGCTGGCAGCTTTTTCTCCGTTCAGGTCGGCTTGTTACAGGTTACACAGCAAGGAAAGCCTCCCCGCTGTGTAACCTTTCATGGACTTTCCTGGAGTGCTGCCTGTTAATTACAGGTGAAACTAGTGACGGACCCCAGTACTCAGGATGAGTCCTCCGGCCAGCTCGGCACGCTCAGAGGTCCGGGGGATGGGGGGCAGGGGACAAGGGGCACAGCCGAGGCGGCCCCCGAAAGCATGGGATCGCGGCAGGCGCATGGGCCTGGTCCCGGCAAGGGGACCCTGCCGACCCGGGGAAACCTGACACAGGAGGGGAGCCCTCCCAGAGATCTTTGGGAGGGCGAACTCCAAATTCTTCTTGTCAACCGGACGTACCTGAGGCGCACCCGAGGTGCAGTCGGGCCCTTCGAGCCATCCTGCTGAAGTCCACCCGTCACGCCGACGTGGACCTGCCACGCACCCGTAGTGACAACGTTTCGCTCTTGCCGCCCCCAGTAGGACCGTTGGGACACCCTGAGCGCCAGCGGGGAGGGGTCGCCGGAGCAGGCACAAAGAAGTGCAAGCCCTCCCCCTTCCACCGCCCATTGCTACTTAGTGCACAGACCCACATGCGGTCTTACAGTGTCTTGGCTGCAAAGATGTAAAACACTATAGCGAACCTTAGAGGTTTCTCGAGATTGGACTTTTAATCAAAGCAGAGAGTGATAAATAACGGGAGACCGATGCCTGTGCTTACGCATATGGACCTACTTCAATCGAAGGGAGAGCGGAAGTAGCACGGTCATTTCAAATGGAGTGGTACCAGCGAAAAGACTGGCTGGGTGGCTGTGTTACCACAAACCGTCTTTACTGCTTTCCCTGTCTTCTGTTCTGCACTACCGACAATGTTTGGTCTAACGCAGGATTTTGTGATTTGAAGAATCTATCAAGGGGCCTCAACAAACATGAGAAATCAGCAACTCACATTCAAAGCCAAAGCGCTTTAAAAACTTTCGGAACTTCAAGAATAGATTTGGCTTTGGATCAACAGCGGACATTAAATATCAGCATCCACAATGCTAAGGTGAAAGAAAACCGTGAGATTTTAAAACGCCTCATTAATGCGACCTGCTTCCTAGCCAAACAGGAATTGGTGTTTTGTGGCAACGATGAAAGTGCGAGATCTTCGAACCGCGGCAATTACGTGGAGCTGTTACATGCATTTGCTGAGATGGATGAGAGGTT
>NW_017308996.1:0-2575 GCF_000935625.1 Nanorana parkeri
CTACACGGGGGGGGTTAAGAGTCTCCATTGAACATGTAATGATGATTGAACTTCCTGTTTCCATCCTCCCGGCGGAGCTGATGGTGGAACTTCACATAAGAGAATAATAATATCCGGAGCGCTTCCTCCACTACGACATGACCCAGCTGCCGGCCCCATTCACAGCGCGCAGCGCTCCTCACATTCACATTCTTCATTATAAGAGATGTTTGAACTTTAATGAACAAGAAAATAAATACAGATAACGCAAAGGAGGAGCAGAACGTCACTGTAACAAAACACAAAGATAACGCAAAGAGTAACAATAACAAAATGAAAAGGAAACTGCAGAATAAACTGAGATTATTATTATTCAGGATTTATAGAGCGCCAACAGTGTGCGCAGCGCTTTACAATGTAAGGAAGACATTACAATCACAATACAATTCAAGACAAGATGGTGAGGAGGGCCCCGCCCCTGAGGGCTTACAATTTAAAAGGGGAGGGGCCAGTGATACATGAGGAGGGAGCTGTGTGGGGATGAATTGTTGAGCAGTTAGGTGGAGGTGGGATCGGCTTCCCTGAAGAGATGAGTCTTTAGGGATCGCCTAAAAGGCAGTCAGAGTGGGAAATAGACGGACAGGTTGGGGTAAAGAGTTCCAGAGGATGGGAGAGACTCTAGAGAAGTCCTGGAGGCGAGCATGGGAGGAGCTGACGAGGGAGCCGGAGAGCAGGAGGTCTTGGGAAGAGCGGAGGGGACGGTAGCGGACGGTTAGGGTGATACTTTGAGACAAGGTTGGAGATATAGACGGGGGCGGAGTTGTGAATAGCTTTGTAAGTGATTATTAGTATTCAGTTAGGTGAATGAGTCTAGCAGCAGCATTCATGATAGACTGAAGGGGGAGGAGCCTGTGTAGAGGTCAGCCAATGAGAAGGGAGTTACAATAGTCGAGACGAGAAAATAACAAGGGAGTGGATGAGTAGTTTTGCGGTGTCATTGGTGAGGAAGGGGCGTATTTTAGGAAGGTGAAGGCGGCAGGATTTGGATAGTGATTGGACGTGGGGAAGAAAGGTGAGGTCCGAGTCAAGGATGACTCCTAGCACTGAGATTTACACAACTCTGCCAGCCTTGTGACCTGGCATATCTCTACTGCAGATAAGCAGCATAGAATTGTCACCCGCCCATCCCCTGCCTGTGATTGGACAGTGAAGGAGAAAGAGAATACTGATAAAGTCATCTCTCTGTTCTCTCAGCTCCTCACCAGGTCCCTTGTCAGCATATGTGGATACGGGACACCTGATTGGCTCCTAGTGCTCCCCTCTCTCCCTGTACTACTCTTCCATTTCTTGTCTGAGCTCTCTCAAAGAAGCTCCATCTGACATCAACTCCTACTGTGCAATCTGCCACTGCAAGCCTGATTCAGACTTTCAGCTGATGTGTTGCAGGCACAAGCGGTCAGGGGAGGCAGAGCCTTACATAGTATTATGGAGGAAAAAGCAGTCAGCTTCAAGTGAGCTGAGCTTGTGTAACCTAACTATTGAGGCAAGAGCTGTCACAGCCTCTACTCTGTATTAGGGGCGTGAGCTCTGTGGATGGATTGGACCAATGGCCAAACGCCATTGGTCTGAAATCTCGATGCCTCAGCAGTGACGAGCAAGTGAGGGACAGGGAGGCTCCTCTCGGTCTCCTCCCTCCCTCCTTCACACCAGCTCGGGGACCGGGTTGGGGGGCGGGGCTTTAGGGGCGGGACATGCTGGGGGCGAGGTAGGGGAATGCCTCACCGGGAACCAGAGGTACCCCACGTCACTGATGTGTTGCAGCTCCGAAAAAGACAAATTTGACTTAATCGCACTAACTGAATTCAAATTTGATAAAAGGAATACTGAAGTGAACTAAAGGTCATTTGAAGTTCCTGTTTTCAGGAGTTCACCCCTCATACAAGGTGCAGAGACATCCAATGACAGGAACTGCAGAAGGTTTTGGGGCTCCCGGGACTGACATGAAGGAATGTAGAACTTTCTGCCCTAAAACTCTGCAGAGATAATAATGAGCAGAATTCCTGATTTCTTGCTGCCGTTACTGGAGACATTTAGGGACAGGAGAGACTTTGTAACTTCTTGATTCGTTCCTTCAATTCGCCGTTATGTAGCAGAATGAGAAAATAGTGACAACTTGTTCCTCGGCTGTAATTAGAATCGTAATAGGAAGTCAGACTGTCACTGGGCCCCCCCCTGGGAGGAAAACTTCACTTCATGTTTATTTCCGGCATTTCCCTTCAAGGCTCCAGAGAGAGATATCAGTGTGAGATAGCGCGAGGACAAAACCTGCAACATGTAACAAAGCGAAAATCCCTGTTCAATGTTCTATAACTTCCTGTTACAGGGTTCCCGGGTCTGTACACCCGCTGTGCCCGTTATGAGGGGCTCCCCCCATCCCTGTGCTGAGTTCCCGGGTCTGTACACCCGCTGTGCCCGTTATGAGGGGCTCCCACCATCCCTGTGCTAAGTTCCCGGGTCTGTACACCCGCTGTGCCCGTTATGAGGGGCTCCCCCCATCCCTGTGCTAAGTTCCCGGGTCTGTACACCCGCTGTGCCC
>NW_017308996.1:2731-3958 GCF_000935625.1 Nanorana parkeri
CTCCCCCCCCCCTCTGACATTACATATACAGATGTCAGTGGGGGAATGATGGCTCCTCCGTCTTTAGCACTCTCTCCATCATGGCGGGACCTCTGCAGTAGCTGGAGGCGGATGGAGACTTCGCGGGGATAAAACGCTTTTCTGGTGTAATTCATTGTAATGTTTATACAGCCCGAAGTTTCCACTGTCCAGGAAAAAGATGTTCACCCCGAAATAGAATATTGTAAACCCGCTAATGTCAGAGCGTATAGCCAACACCGCGAATGTGCAGACGCTCATTACATCATTCTAGAGGCTGAAAATGATTCTGATCAATGGAGTGTCATTCCTCTATACCAGGGGGTCTCAAACTCAATTTATTCGGGGGCCACTGGACACATTTTTTTAGTCCTGTGGGGGCCGCTACTATGTACGGTACCAGTGTTAATGTCTGCACATGTTACACGCGGCAACTGTCACCCATTCAAATTAATGATCGGGGGACAGCTGCTGCATGTAAACGCCTGCACACCGCATGTAATCACATGTGAAAGGACACACATAATATACTCCCCCTCCCTCCAAAGCCCCCAGCACACATATTAATAAAGCCCCCCTCCCTCCTTTCCTTCCAAGCCCCCTCACCTGCTTTCAACCGAGCAGGGAGGAGGCACATCTTCGTTCCCTGGTGATCTAGCGGTGATCATTAGTAAGGTCTGCACTAGACCTTACTAGTGATCCATCATTCGGCCGGAGCTGACAGGAGCAGCTCTGCGGTCTGCATCCGTCAGAAATGCAGAAAACAATGACACACTGACACTTGGGGGTCCAGAACAATGACACACTGACACTTGGGGGTCCAGAACAATGACACACTGACACTTGGGGGTCCAGAACAATGACACACTGACACTTGGGGGTCCAGAACAATGACACACTGACACTTGGGGGTCCAGAACAATGACACACTGACACTTGGGGGACACTACAGGCTGCCTGCAGAACACTACAGGAAGGGGCAGATACAATACCTGTCACTCTGTACAAAGAGAGAGAGCGGCAGTGACCGGTCTTTAACACAGGAAGGGGCGGAGACAAGACCAGTCACCCTGCACAAAGAGAGAGAGCGGCAGTGACCGGTCTTTAATACAGGAAGGGGCGGAGACAAGACCAGTCACCCTGCACAAAGAGAGAGAGCGGCAGTGACCGGTCTTTAATACAGGAAGGGGCGGAGACAAGACCAGTCAC
>NW_017308996.1:5913-6703 GCF_000935625.1 Nanorana parkeri
TACACCCAGCCCACTTGGGGGCCAGAACAATGACACACTGACACTTGGGGGTCCCAGAACAATGACACACTGACACTTGGGGGTCCAGAACAATGACACACTGACACTTGGGGGTCCAGAACAATGACACACTGACACTTGGGGGACACTACAGGCTGCCTGCAGAACACTACAGGAAGGGGCAGATACAATACCTGTCACTCTGTACAAAGAGAGAGAGCGGCAGTGACCGGTCTTTAATACAGGAAGGGGCGGAGACAAGACCAGTCACCCTGCACAAAGAGAGAGAGCGGCAGTGACCGGTCTTTAATACAGGAAGGGGCGGAGACAAGACCAGTCACCCTGCACAAAGAGAGAGAGCGGCAGTGACCGGTCTTTAATACAGGAAGGGGCGGAGACAAGACCAGTCACCCTGCACAAAGAGAGAGAGCGGCAGTGACCGGTCTTTAATACAGGAAGGGGCGGAGACAAGACCAGTCACACTGCACAAGGAGAGAGAGTGGCAGTGAGCGGTCTTTATTACAGGAAGCTCCGAGTCTCACATTGGATTACTGCACATGAACACATGACTCTTGTATGAGGACATTATTTGCGTATCCCGGAGTTCAGCTTTAAAAAATATTATACTAGGCGTCCTTTTTATACCGAGTTGTAGTTGGATGCCCATTACACCCATATACCATTATCAGAGGCCATGCCTCATCTGGTGTTAGCAGATCAGTAAACAGGGAGGAGAAATCCATTTATATAAAAGGTTATCTTAATGAAACGTGCGCCATGTTACATTGGG
>NW_017308996.1:6725-8320 GCF_000935625.1 Nanorana parkeri
CTTTTGTACAAATATACAAATGATCAGAATCTTGGAGTTAAGCAGTGAATGCGCGGCAGTGAGAGGGTTAAATTCCCTCTGTGCCCTGTGTTCTTCTCTCCCACACAGGATGTTCACATGACCTGCGGGAAGGGTTAAGGAAACACATGGAATCCATCACCAGAACTGGACACAAGTGTCAGGGACATTGGCGGCCACTGCGCACACGGATTAAAGGGTCACTCTGCCTTCAGAACAAATCTGAAACCGTAAGATGGGGCATAAATGGCACAACTTTTCGTGTAGTCCCGGGATGGACTACAATCTCATGTTTAATTTACTCATTTGTATTGAGATTGTAGTCCATCCCGGGGGCGGAGCTTGGAGCGGTGACTACTTTATAACACACACAGGGACCATGGGGAACAGACGTAGTCACCCTCCAGAAGGAAGGACAGTGTCAGAGATGATTGGAGGATCTCCAGCCGAGTGACACACAAATAAGATACATTGTTGCTCAGAGTTCGGAGGTTCCAGAACAATGACACTTGGGGGTCCAGAACTAAGACACAATGATACTTGGGGCCCCAGAACAATGACAGGCTGACACTTGGGGGTCCAGAACAATGACACACTGACACTTGGGGTCCAGAACAATGACACACTGACACTTGGGGGTCCCAGAACAATGACACACTGACACTTGGGGGTTCCAGAACAACGACACACTGACACTTGGGGTCCAGAACAACGACACACTGACACTTGGGGGTCCAGAACAATGACACACTGACACTTGGGGGTCCCAGAACAATGACACACTGACACTTGGGGGTCCAGAACAACGACACACTGACACTTGGGGGTCCAGAACAATGACACACTGACACTTGGGGGTCCCAGAACAATGACACACTGACACTTGGGGGTCCCAGAACAATGACACACTGACACTTGGGGGTCCCAGAACAAAGACACATGGGGGTCCCAGAACAATGACACACTGACTCGGATGGAGTTTTTAGGATTTCACTCCGGAGTTTAGTGTCACTTTGACATGACAGGTCCTCATTATGAGGCGTCAGGAAGGAGCCAGTGGGAGAATGAACATGCGCACACACACACACATACAAGATACAAATCTTTCATCTCACAAAGAATCATTTCACTGGAGCGCAATTCTGGGCAATACATTCGAAGACGGGAAACGCTACAGAGTCACCACTGATCTCTTATGTAACAATTCTCAACTTCCGCAGAAATCATCTTCAGGCTCCGCGCGCTCGGCGTAACTTCGGAGTGAGATTACCCCGGCTGAGGCGGGAGAGGGGCTCTTTATATGGCCGTTACTTGTGCAGCTGGTGATTTCACATTTTTCCTAGCGCAACTAAATTGGTTATAAATACTTGTGTGAGGGGCCCAGGCAGCCGAGGAGGTCTGGGCTCCAAACTAGATTGTTTTATTTCAGTTTAATGTATCATTTGGAGTGTAGTGTAGTTTTTAAGGTCATGGCCCCCCCTGTGCACTTGGTACCTTCCCGAGAAGAGGAGAGAGACACTGACTGATGCTGGGAGGGGAGGGAAGGGAAGAGGAGAGAGACACTGACCGACCCTGGA
>NW_017308996.1:8473-28161 GCF_000935625.1 Nanorana parkeri
GAGAGACACCGACTTACGCTAGGGGAGGGGGGAGACACCAACCGACGTTGGGGTCCCTTAAAAATTTCCTCGGCCAAAAAGGGGTCACGAGTGGAGAAAGTTTAAGAAGGCCTGGTCTATCCGACCAGCCTGATATCCATCTAGCTTATATGTTCTATTTTTTTTTTTGTGTGTTTTGTTTTGTTTTTCTTTTTGACCCTAAACTGCTTTATCCATGCTTCATATCTGTTTCCCTTCTGAAGCCATTGTCTGAGTAGATCTTCTCCAAGTAGAGCTCTCATCTTCCATTTATGCCGGTTAACACCTGACAGCTGAACGAGCTCCATCCGCTATAGGTCAATCAAGCTCTGATGTTGCATACAGATGTTTCTCTCCCCTGGAGGCAGGGCAGCCATCAGGGGGGTACGGCCGATGCTCATGTAAGGGGCCCGGGCAGCCTGGGGGGGCCCGCCCGGGTCCCTTACATGACTATCGACCGACGGTGAAGGGCGAGGAGGCGGAGGCCTGGCCCTAGCAGCGCAGGGCCCCAGCATTGCCGCTCCAGCGGCTTCGAGACAAGCTGGGGCCCCATCAGCCATGCTGCTCGTCTGATGTCGGATAGGCCGGACGGGACGTCACTTCTGGCCGGTCCGGCGGCAGATAAGGCCATGTGTGCAGGTAAGAGGAGCTAGGAAGGTAAGGAGGAAGGGGAGGGATGCAGCCCTGACCAGCCCACCTGAGACCCCTTCAGAGCCCACCATAGACAGTCTCAGATGGGCTTTGCAGCATCTATGGTGGGCTCTGCAGGGTCACACTCAGGTGGGTCCTGTGTCCAGCGCATCACTAAGCCCTGCGTCCAGCGCGTCACTAAGTCCTGCGTCCAGCGCGTCACTAAGCCCGTGTCCAGCGGCGGGGGGGCTGGGGGGCCTGACAAAGCTGTGTAAGGGGCCCCAAAATTTCTGACGGCTGCCCTGCCTGGAGGTATTATTTGCTTGGTGTTTGGGGGTTTTTTTTTCCTTTACATTTTTCTTTCTCCCGGTCGTCATGTATCATCCCGATTATGTACGTTTTTGTACAATGATAATCTGAGCTGCACTGTTTTCTGTATGTTATAAAACTGTAATAAAAGATTATGGAACAAAAAGAAATGTACTGATCACATACCAATGTCAGTTTTCCTGCCTTAAAGTTCCAGCACAGCTGAAATGCATGCGCCAACGGCTGCCTGTGATCTACTTCGGCTGCAATGTAAATGCATCTCCAACAGGACATGCGGAATTCAGAGAAACGCAGCATCAGAATGGCCCCCCTGCACTCCACCATTCAGGTAAATGGAGTTCTGCTGACCATAGGGCGGCCACCTTTTTATTCAAGCGAAACCCGAACACTCTAGCGACACGCGGACATTTTTTGGGGAGAACGAGTTGCGGCATTTTTATATGTAAATATCACAGTTGAGACTATTTTCAGTGGGGAGGGGGAGGGGGGGGGGCAGTAGCCCCTATCTTAATGTTGGTTGCCCCTGTCTGCCTGACATCTCGTGTCCCGGTTTCTGCTGCCATGAAACCCGGACACAGCATTCAAAACCCGAACTGTCCGGGTGAATCCTGGACAGGTGGCAACCCTAGCTGACCCGTATCTCATACGCACATGATGCATGTAGACGAAGCCCTAAGATTCTCCAACCCGCAGAGCTGGGAATGGTCCTGCCTCCTCGGAGGCTCTGCCAGCAGCGGTGGAGGATTGGCCTCAGGATGAGGCCGCCCCTTTGGTTCCTTTTTACTTCCTGAACCCGGTTCTGAATACAGCGGAGACATTTCACGGCAAATGTTTATTAAAGTTAGCCTAAAATCTCACCATTTGGACTGCCAAGGTTAAAGTTGCCTATATAAAGAAAAAAAGTCATGTGATCGGCTTGTAAGGGCTAAAATGGTGATCACATGACTTTGTTGGCAAACAACGCCGTGTCAGCAGCTACCACTACTTTTTTTTCCTTGGTTCATTTTATATAATAATAATAATAGTTTAAAATATTTACAATTAAATAAAAATGAAAAGGAGTTTCATTAACCCCTAAAGAGAGATCCAAAGCCAATTTCCCTAATGTTACCTTTCTTTTGATTCCAATGTGCAAAATGGTGAATTTGGCAAAAAAAATTCAACAAAGTAAAAACTCAATTTTGCTGATCCCTACATCTTACTCCTCCTATCAGCAAACTGGATGGAGGCGTCTGACAAGTACCTCAGACATGTGCACAGAGCATTGCCAGAACCGCCGTAACCCATGGTGATTGGACTGCAATCTTAGTAAAACGAGAGCTCTGATTGGTCACTATAGGTGCTCTAATTGGACAGTATAGGTGCTCTCATTGGACCCTATAGGTGCTCTGATTGGACCCTATAGGTGCTCTAAATTGGACAGTATAGGTGCTCTAAATTGGACAGTATAGGTGCTCTGATTGGACAGTATAGGTGCTCTGATTGGACAGTATAGGTGCTCTGATTGGACAGTATAGGTGCTCTGATTGGACAATATAGGTGCTCTGATTGGACAGTATATGTGCTCTGATTGGACCCTATAGGTGCTCTCATTGGTCACTATAGGTGCTCTCATTGGACCCTATAGGTGCTCTGATTGGACAGTATAGATGCTCTGATTGGTCAATATAGGTGCTCTGATTGGACCCTATTTGTGCTCTGATTGGACAGAATAGGTGCTCTGATTGGACCCTATAGGTGCTCTGACTGGACAGTATAGGCGCTCTGATTGGACAGTATAGGCGCTCTGATTGGACAGTATAGGCGCTCTGATTGGACAGTATAGGCGCTCTGATTGGACAGTATAGGCGCTCTGATTGGACAGTATAGGCGCTCTGATTGCTGATTGGACAGTATAGGCGCTCTGATTGGACAGTATAGGTCCTCTGTCAGTGTTCTTTGCATTGGCCAGATAAGCCCATTTGGCTAAAATTGAGTGTTAGTTCTGCTACTCCTCCGTCCTTTCATTGCAACTAAAATTTGGGTAAGTGAGTTGGGGGAACGACAGACAGACAGACAGGGACTGGGGGGGTCACTTACTCTCCGCTGTGCCGGCAGGGACTGCATTACTTCGAGGTTTTTTGGTTTTCTTTATTTCCGTTTTTCCAGACGTATCTATAACAGAACAAAACAAATATCAACGATGAACATGGAGGGACAGGAAACCAACCAGCAATCACTGTGCCCCCCCGAGGACACCGAGGGAGGTCACAATGGTGGGAGGATTGGGATGATAAAACCAGGTCACAGATGACAGCTGAGCCAATACAGAGATCTCTTGTAATCTATGAGTGTCACATTGTATCCCCGACAGGTGTCACTCCTCATAAGACCGCACATAACCCTGCCGCTGACGCCATGTAAATTTCTATCGCCAAAGTGAATGATCACATGATCAGTAAGGGGGGGTCACATGCATTACAACCCAACCTGAAGATGGCACGGTGCACTTCCAGGAGATTCATGAATGCAACACTTGTATTGATGTTTGTGATAAAAGTCAACCAGTTTATTTTTCTAACCCCTAATGATCGGGGGTCATCGTGTTGTTGGTTAACTTAGAGAACTATGGGGTCAGTGTTTTTCCCCATAGTTCTCCTTAGGGTAACGGGAGGACACAAACTAGCGTCCTCCCGTCACCCTAGGCTCAGTATATAGGGAGCTACAGCTCGCGGTATACTGAGACGCCGCAGCTGAAGCGGATCCCGACAATTATGTCTGGATCCGCCCAGCTGCATGACTGACAGCTGGCTCTGCCTATCTAGAGGCAGAGCCAGCTGTACCGCTGTACCCGCCCCCTCCCCCGTCCGTTCCGCCAGTCAGCGCTGGAGGATCGGAGCGGGGAGGAGGGAATCCAGCCTCTCCCCCTGTCACGGCAGAGCGCCGTGACAGGATCGAGAAGTGAGGGAACACCGGTATGTAAGTAGATCGCTCACTTCCCGATCTACTGAGCCGAAAAGGCAGGGCTTTCATTTATTTTTTCTTATTGTTTTTTTTACAATTTTTTATTTTATAATTGTATTTATTATTTCTTATTTATTTTTTTATTTTATTTTTTATACTTTTTAATCAATTTTTTTTATTATTATTATTTTATTTTTTTTAACTTAGCTTTATTGCTCTCACACAGGAGCTACCAAGCCCCTGTGTGATTGCATTTGGAGGTGGCAGGTTCTCTTTATTAAACCTGTCACCTCCAACACAGCACTGTGCTGACTCTCTTGTGACAGCTGAGACGTTCTCCGCTCTGCTCCCTGCTCTCCATCCTAAAGTGATTGCCGTGGTCTTAGGTCCCCCGGAAGAGCGGGGGACCCCGAAAAACCGCGGCGGGGACAGAGGCAGCCGGGTGAGATGGGAGCGAACCAAGGAGGGGGTGGCAGGGGGGACGGACAGACTTGCAGGCTGCATTAAAGGAGAACTATGAGGGGCGTGCTTTTCACTCACCTCATAGTTCTAGCCGACCTGTGACAATGAGATTGTCACAGGTCAGCTCAGTAGATCGGGAGGTGAGCGAACACATACCGGCGTTCGCTCACTTCTCGATCCGGTCACAGCTCTCTGCCGTGACAGGGGAGTGGCTGGATTCTCCCCTCCCCGCTCCTATCCGCCAGCGCTGACTGGCGGAACGGACGGGGGAGGGGGCGGGTACAGCTGGCTCTGCCTCTAGATAGGCGGAGCCAGCTGTCAGTCACGCAGCTGGGCGGATCCAGACATAATTGTCGGGATCCGCTTCAGCTGCGACGTCTCAGTATACCGCGAGCTGTAGCTCCCTATATACTGAGCTTAGGGTGACGGGAGGACGCTAGTTTGTGTCCTCCAGTAACCCTAAGGAGAACTATGGGGAAAAGACTTAACCCCATAGTTCTCCTTTAAGTGATCTCGGTGACAACACCGAGATCAATTGTACAAAGCAAGCGGCTTCCCCGCTTTTACTTTTGGCCCTGCGTGCCCAAAGACGGGCCAAATGTAGAAAAATACTACCCGCCCGGAAAGCTGTGCCGCCCCTCTACTGCCTGCCGCCCTAAGGCCCGGCCTCGGTGGCTTTGTGGGAAATCCGGCCCTGTGTTTACTCATCTTGTACAGATACTTCTAAGCGTGGAGTCCACATTTTGCTGAGTTTAGTTGGTCATGTCTGGCATAGAGTGAATGATGTGAAACCTCGCGCCACTACTCTAATCAAGTTAAGCAGCAGCTGAAATCTGTGTGGTCAGATATAACGTATGAAATTAATGGTAAAAGCCGCGCTGTGTGAATGAGACCGCAAAGTGTCAGATATAGTAGATGCTGACCTTGGAGTAAAGTGATACAACGTGTAAAAAGTGTAAAACAAAAACCCCTGATGAAGTCACGCCCTTTGACGTAACGTACGTAGGGTGGAGTAGAGGAGCTGAGCGATTTGCACACAGTGTCTGTGGCTGCTTACAAAATACCTCACTTTTATCTATGATATGTGAGTAGGATTCCTTATTTTAATAAAGTCTAGTATCCTTTTAAAACCATCTGCACTACGAGTTTCCACTTTTTATTTTATTTGATGCATGGGCCATTCGGATGAACTGTCTGTTTCCAACTCCTGAGACTGCGAGAGAGTCTGTACCTGAGAGGAGGTAATCACTGGGAGGTGTTCGGCATCAGGTGCTTCCTCTACCTGTTTTGAATTAGAGGAACAGCGCATACAGACCCTGGTGGGTCTCTGCTAAAGGTGAGGTGCATTCCAGAAGATTTCTTTGTTGATGGTCACAGGAGACTAAGTTTATCCTACATCCAATGTTTTATCTTCTATTTACTTAAAGGACTATTGAAGATCCAGGATCGTGGACATTGTTTAACCATTTATTATTTTCACTGGAGTGCAAGTTACACACATGCGTTTTTCTTGTCGGTATTCTTTGCACATTGCATCACATTGATTCACAGTTAATATTTAGTGCATTTGATTTTTCATTATGGATATTTTGTAGCAATTACTTTTACACTAAGGTGCATGTTATATACATGCGTTTCTTTTTTGTTTTGCACTTTTTACACATTGTATCACTTTACTCCAAGGTCAGCATCTACTATATCTGACACTTTGCGGTCTCATTCACACAGCGCGGCTTTTACCATTAATTTCATGTCTGGCATAGAATTCGTCTTTTTCTCATTGGATGGAAGACAACGGTGACCAGACAGGATCTGTAATGTGTGCAGAGTGTGTATACAATTGTATCAAATCCTAAATGTATCTTTGAATGATGGTTATTTGATAATGTATCGGAAGTTTATCAATTTCTGTATCTGATTGTTGAACAAAATAACGGAATAAAAATACAGAGAGAGAGGCGAGTCAACAAACATCTGTAACCAAAAGTTACAATTAAATGGAAGATCAAAAATAATGTCTGCAATCAGCGTCCTCAGGGGGCTCCATGTGCTCCAGTCTGCAGACAATAGAACGACAGACCCAACTCCACCTCTGACCCACAGAGAGGAGGAAATGCCGATAGGAACGTTGCAAGCCGCCCTCCATCTCCACCTACCTTCTACAGAGACATTACAGGAGCACTCCGCCTTCCCCGCCGAGTTCTCTGCTACACACTTATACTGCCCGCCGTCCTCCGGGAACGTCTTCTCAATGGTGAGAGTGCACAGGGGGCCTGGAAGAGATACAATGTGTCAGAAGGTATCACTGTGATTATTATTACAGAGAGAACACTGAGCCAATCACATCAGTGTCTGTACAGAGGAGATTACACTCTAATGTCCCCCCACAGTCACATCATTTTCTGGACACAGGAGCTTACACTCTAATTGCCCCCCACAGTCACATCATTTTCTGGACACAGGAGCTTACACTCTAATTGCCCCCCACAGTCACATCATTTTCTGGACACAGGAGCTTACACTCTAATTGCCCCCCACAGTCACATCATTTTCTGGACACAGGAGCTTACACTCTAATTGCCCCCCACAGTCACATCATTTTCTGGACACAGGAGCTTACACTCTAATTGCCCCCCACAGTCACATCATTTTCTGGACACAGGAGCTTACACTCTAATTGCCCCCCACAGTCACATCATTTTCTGGACACAGGAGCTTACACTCTAATTGCCCCCCACAGTCACATCATTTTCTGGACACAGGAGCTTACACTCTAATTGCCCCCCACAGTCACATCATTTTCTGGACACAGGAGCTTACACTCTAATTGCCCCCCACAGTCACATCATTTTCTGGACACAGGAGCTTACACTCTAATTGCCCCCCACAGTCACATCATTTTCTGGACACAGGAGCTTACACTCTAATTGCCCCCCACAGTCACATCATTTTCTGGACACAGGAGCTTACACTCTAATTGCCCCCCACAGTCACATCATTTTCTGGACACAGGAGCTTACACTCTAATTGCCCCCCACAGTCACATCATTTTCTGGACACAGGAGCTTACACTCTAATTGCCCCCCACAGTCACATCATTTTCTGGACACAGGAGCTTACACTCTAATTGCCCCCCACAGTCACATCATTTTCTGGACACAGGAGCTTACACTCTAATTGCCCCCCACAGTCACATCATTTTCTGGACACAGGAGCTTACACTCTAATTGCCCCCCACAGTCACATCATTTTCTGGACACAGGAGCTTACACTCTAATTGCCCCCCACAGTCACATCATTTTCTGGACACAGGAGCTTACACTCTAATTGCCCCCCACAGTCACATCATTTTCTGGACACAGGAGCTTACACTCTAATTGCCCCCCACAGTCACATCATTTTCTGGACACAGGAGCTTACACTCTAATTGCCCCCCACAGTCACATCATTTTCTGGACACAGGAGCTTACACTCTAATTGCCCCCCACAGTCACATCATTTTCTGGACACAGGAGCTTACACTCTAATTGCCCCCCACAGTCACATCATTTTCTGGACACAGGAGCTTACACTCTAATTGCCCCCCACAGTCACATCATTTTCTGGACACAGGAGCTTACACTCTAATTGCCCCCCACAGTCACATCATTTTCTGGACACAGGAGCTTACACTCTAATTGCCCCCCACAGTCACATCATTTTCTGGACACAGGAGCTTACACTCTAATTGCCCCCCACAGTCACATCATTTTCTGGACACAGGAGCTTACACTCTAATTGCCCCCCACAGTCACATCATTTTCTGGACACAGGAGCTTACACTCTAATTGCCCCCCACAGTCACATCATTTTCTGGACACAGGAGCTTACACTCTAATTGCCCCCCACAGTCACATCATTTTCTGGACACAGGAGCTTACACTCTAATTGCCCCCCACAGTCACATCATTTTCTGGACACAGGAGCTTACACTCTAATTGCCCCCCACAGTCACATCATTTTCTGGACACAGGAGCTTACACTCTAATTGCCCCCCACAGTCACATCATTTTCTGGACACAGGAGCTTACACTCTAATTGCCCCCCACAGTCACATCATTTTCTGGACACAGGAGCTTACACTCTAATTGCCCCCCACAGTCACATCATTTTCTGGACACAGGAGCTTACACTCTAATTGCCCCCCACAGTCACATCATTTTCTGGACACAGGAGCTTACACTCTAATTGCCCCCCACAGTCACATCATTTTCTGGACACAGGAGCTTACACTCTAATTGCCCCCCACAGTCACATCATTTTCTGGACACAGGAGCTTACACTCTAATTGCCCCCCACAGTCACATCATTTTCTGGACACAGGAGCTTACACTCTAATTGCCCCCCACAGTCACATCATTTTCTGGACACAGGAGCTTACACTCTAATTGCCCCCCACAGTCACATCATTTTCTGGACACAGGAGCTTACACTCTAATTGCCCCCCACAGTCACATCATTTTCTGGACACAGGAGCTTACACTCTAATTGCCCCCCACAGTCACATCATTTTCTGGACACAGGAGCTTACACTCTAATTGCCCCCCACAGTCACATCATTTTCTGGACACAGGAGCTTACACTCTAATTGCCCCCCACAGTCACATCATTTTCTGGACACAGGAGCTTACACTCTAATTGCCCCCCACAGTCACATCATTTTCTGGACACAGGAGCTTACACTCTAATTGCCCCCCACAGTCACATCATTTTCTGGACACAGGAGCTTACACTCTAATTGCCCCCCACAGTCACATCATTTTCTGGACACAGGAGCTTACACTCTAATTGCCCCCCACAGTCACATCATTTTCTGGACACAGGAGCTTACACTCTAATTGCCCCCCACAGTCACATCATTTTCTGGACACAGGAGCTTACACTCTAATTGCCCCCCACAGTCACATCATTTTCTGGACACAGGAGCTTACACTCTAATGTCCCCCCGCATTAATATACAATTATATAGCTCCAACATATACCACAGTGCTGTACAGAGAACACATCAATGTGACATCGACATACAATGCTCAGTACATGAATGTGGAATCTTTGGATCGGAAGTTTATTAAACTGAACATGAGTGACAATAATCGGACGCTCTGCGTTGCGCAGGGAACAGACGCACACTCAGCCAATCAACCGACTGGAAGTTTGGTGTCTTCATGGCTCACAAACCTCCTCCGCCGCCCAACTGGCACTTCGGGACCCGGCTTCTTTCGTCGCCCGGAGCAGCGGGGATCCAGACCCCGCCCCCTCCTGCTGCTCCTCCTCTTCCTCGATTAGGCAGACGAAGCTGCCGAATTCTGTGCAGCCCGGCTTGCCTGACTTTTTTGGGGGTGGCATTTTTGCCGCCCCCTGGAAAGTGCCGCCCAAGGCACATACACCCCTGCATTTGTGAACACAGCCAATAACTGCACAGACACCGGGATTTACATGATTGTGTCATCTCTGAGTCGCCATCTCAGGCCAGGAGGTAGATGGTGACGCTGGATGATGGCTGAACAAAGATGGCGCCGTCCTGAGTGAAAATCACTCAGCCTCATATTTCGAGCCGGCGTGTGATAATTAAACTGTTACACGTCGGCTCAATAGATCGGCAACACATATCGTCGCTCGCTCACTTCTCAAACCTGTGCCTGCAGAGAGCCGTGACTGCCACTCAGGGCTCCCTGCAGGGATTCCCCCCCTCCCCTGTCCGATCCTCCAGCGCTGACTGGCGGATCGGGCGGGGGAGGGGGCGGGTACAGCCTCTAGATAGGCAGAGCCAGCTGTCACTCACGCAGCTGGGTGGATCACGACAGTAATGCTGGGATCGGTCCCGGCTGCGGCGTCTCAGTATACCTCGAGCTGTAGCTCCCTATATACTGAGCCTAGGGTGACGGGAGGACGCTAGTTTGTGTTCTCCTGTTACCCTAAGGAGAACTATGGGGAAAAACACTGAACCCCGTAGTTCTCCTTTAAATATCTCCGATTTGCACTCAGGTCCAGTCCGCGGGGGGTCGGTACATGAAGAGAACTTCCCGATATAAACGCCTGTCTGGTAAACAAGCACGAGGAACGCATTACACGATCTGCGCCCCGGAGATAACGATCTGCGCCGCCGACATATCTGAGGCTTTTGTACATTGGGCCGGGTCCAGTAATCATCTGGAATTTCCTCCGTGACCTCAGAGCCATTTCCCCCCCAGGAACACCGTCCATCCGGAAGAATTAACCCTCCCCGTGCCTGAGGGGACGCCGACACCCCAGAGGAGACGCGGCTCAATCGAAGCCGAACTCATGAAACACATTTAGATGAATCGCTACAAATGTGAAAGGATTTGTTATTTTGTGGCAGCCGGGTCATGTGATCAGTGCGGGCCTAGCTGGCAGCGGGTGACCTCACTCCTCGCTGTGGCAGTTAAGCAGTACGGCTTGGTCACTTGCCCGCCCCCGACCTGTGATTGGACAGTGAAGGAGCTGATCGATGGGGCGCCTGCACATAACTGCTGCTGAATCCTCAGTCATTCAGAGAGGAGAAGCTGCAACATTTGCAGGTACTGTCTGAGCTCGCTGTTAAGCACCGCCTCCCTCACATTCCCATTGGACCATCACTAGGATGAACTGTCTTACTGGCCAATGGGAATGTGAGGGAGGCCAGTAAGAGAAGAGAATAGGGGTCATATGGTTTACACTGCACAGACCTATGACACAAAATTGGAGATAGAAGCCCTCGCGCACCAACTCACTGGCGGAACAATCGCTATAGCGACCCAGGCGGCCGCTACGGGGCCCGGGGCACAGAGGGTGCCCGGCCAGGACATCCCTCTGATGCCGTGCGGGTCGCTATGGCATCTCAGGCTGCTGGCAGCTGTCGCTGGCGGGATGTGTGGAGGAACGAGCCGCTATTCACATCACTGACAGACTGCCAGTGATGTGTGCAGCGTCTCGTTCCTCCTCACATGCCGCTGCTGAGTCGGTGACAACCGGCAGCTTTGGAGGAGGTGGCTTGGGCCCGTTGTCGGCAGCGACGGAGGAGGCGGGGCCCGGCGATGGAGGAGGTAGGGCCTAGCGATGGAGGAGGTAGGGGCCCAGTGATGGAGGAGGTGGGGCATAGTGACAGAGGAGGCGGGGCCACCAGCGATCATGGAGGAGAAAGAGGCGGACAGAGGATCGGGGCTGACGGTTAGGAGGTGTGCAGGTTGTGTGACCGCCCACCTGAGACCCTGCAGAGCCCGCCATAGAGAGTGCTTCCCTGATGATCAATCTGCGTCTTCGGGAGATATGGGGGACGTATATGAATAAGGTGAAGGAAGCCACCCGTGTGCTGTATCCAAATGTATTTCGGAGGAAGATCTCAGGGGACAAATAAGAGGATCTCAGGAGGATAATCTCCAATTATATTGATCCTGTTATATTGGCAGTTTTATTGATTACTGACACTTTGTTATAATGATGGCGGAACATTCGCACAGAGCCGTAGCGAGCTCCTTTTGCACCCGAGGCAAGAGCAGAAAATTGTGCTCCCCATAGACTTGTGCGCCGTCAAAAAATTTGTTCCGTTTCGAAATATCCGGTATTTCGCAATTCGTGTCCGAAACTCAATCCGGATTCGTACGAAATACGTATTTTCGTTAGTTTCGGCACATTTTCGTAACTTTACGAACATTCGTTATGATGAAGTTAAAAAGCAAAAATACCTTTGTTAATATTGGAGTCGATGTGGTGGTTGTTTTTGTATCCGAAATACGAATTCCGTTAACGGAATCCGGATCCGAATTTCGTATTTCGGATAAAAAAAAAAAACTACCATCGACTGCAATATAAATGTACTCTGCTTTTTACCTTCAATATAACGAATGTTCGTAACGGAACGAAAATACGTCAACGGAATTTCGTATTTCCTGCCTGTGTATTGTAAGTCAATCCTCAGCAGCAGCGGATCCGAATTTCGGATTTCAGATTTAAAAAATAATCTTGTCATGTTGTTCAACCTCATTTACAGGGGTGATATTAGTTCCCGTTTCAGAGAAATTCGGATCCGAAATCCGTTAACGGAATTTCGTATTTCGGATATATAATTCGGAAACTGCAATTCGGATTTCGGATGCTTCCGAATTTCAGGAAAATTTGTACGGATTTCGATTTGTAACGAAACGAATCGCACAGGTCTACTCCCCAACAGAGGTGTGCGGCATGTGACGCCATGCGCCCCGAATCCAGGATGGTGGCACGCATGCGCAGGAGGCCAAATCCAAAAGAGCATAAAAATTTGTTTCGTTTGACGAAAGTAATTAAAACATTTTTAGTTTCCGTTCATTTTGTCCGATACAAATGTTTAGTCTTTGCACATGTCTGGTAATATATGTGTGTATGTGGTAGGGGTGTCTGTTTCTTTTTTTAATTTCTTTTTATTATTATTATTATTATTTTACTGTTGGGGGGGCTTTAGGGAAATATTTGGGGTCTAAACAGATCCCTAACATTTCCCTTATGAAATAGAAAAAGAGATTGGGGGACACAGAGTCCTCCACCCATACAGATGGGGAGGAGCAGCGACGATCCGAGGAGAAACTGAAGCCTGTGCCGCTCCTCTTCTTCCTTTTGGCCAATGGCGCCCTGTGCTCGCCATGACAACAGGGGTAAGGGAGTGCTGTCAGGCCCGGCCCTGGCTGTGCCCTCTCTCAGCTGCGCCCGAGGCGAGCGCCTCACTCGCCCCATGGTAGCTACAGCCCTGCATGATTCGCAGCGGGATTTGGGAAATCCTCAGTCTGGAGCAGATGGAAGGCAGCACATCAGGGGCAATGGGAGATCAGAACATAGACTGGACCCCCCCAGGGGAGGCCTTTTGGGAATTCGGCTTTTCGGAATCTCGCTCCTTGATCTTTCTATAGGAAGTCGGACTGAATGGGACGAATATACAGAAATCTGTGATGCCAACTGAACGCAGGAACGCATCTCAGCGCCCTACATAGACATAGAACAGAACCGAATCTATAGATCAATGTGTGTGTGCGGCTGGTATCAGATTGGTGACCGTCGTCCCCATCCCCAGGATTCCTCCCCTCCGCACGGCTGGTGTCCGGTCCTGGCCGCAGACTCACTTTGTAGATAGTCAGAGCCTCCCAGGAGGACGGGAAGGAGACCTCCCACCTCGCCCCCGACATTTCCAAACTACTGCAGACCAACGATGGAAAAGCAGCCAGCCAATCAGCTTCTCCCTCTCAGGCCTCCAGTACAGTATATGGGAATGAGGGTCTGAATCTTATTGGCTGCTCTGGGCAACGTCAAGAGCTCTACAGTTCAGAAGAACCGGACCATAAAGTATGAGTGTTCTGTACCAAATGTGCTTTCATGGGTCAGTCCACCCAAAACTCCCACCTGCGTTCTCGTGCAGTGCATGGCTGAGCCATTTATTGTGAACGGCAACCCAAAACATTGTACAGTACAGGAAGACGCAGAACTCCAATTGTTTTCATTCTCCAGAGCTGAAGAAAACTTGTCCATTCTCTATGGCAACATTAAAAGTGGAACTATGGCCTCCCACACACACATGTATACGGTATATACTGCTGTAACAATTATACGTTCATATGACAGTTTTCTCTTAGTCCCCCTGCAAAGGCTCAAAAACACCTATTGGTGCTGCCAGCGCAGTTCCCCTAAGGCAGCTTACTGTGATAGGGTGACAACGATGCTGCACCGCTCCTGAATTCAGAGCAGAGTTGTCACCCTCGAGTAGGCTATGCTTGCTTGTACTACAGTGAAATGAGAAGATGTCATGGAGGGGAGGGGGCGTGTCTATCTGCTGAGTCACAATCCTATAGCTTGTCAGTCACCACCTGGCCACACCCACTGTTTTCTAGATTGAAGGCACTGACTCTGCTGCTGAACCCCTCCCACTGTGAGCTGCAGTGCCTGGGAGGGGGAAGCGTGTGAGACACAAATGAAGAAGGAGTATTTGCTCAGTCAGGGGAGGTAAAAGGTTTTTTGTTCACTTTATGGGGCCTGTGCATCACGCTGTAAACTCAGGACTTGTTTAGACTGTCGCAATGGAGACTTTAGATATACTTTAAGATGAAGCTGGTGACATTTTTCAGACAGAGGAGGAGATCGGCACAGAGGTTGTCACTCAGAGCAAAGCAGCTTCATGATGGTTTCCCTCACTTAGGACTCGTCTGCTTAGCACTGGTAAGGGGTAAAGGTCAATAAAGAAGATGCAGAAAATTTGATTTTAAATGGCATAAAAACAATCCAGAAAAGGGGGCGTGTTTAGGCGGTTTTTTGTGCTTTTTTTAAGCATTTTCTATTTGGTTTATCAGAAACTGTTTTGAACTGAAAACTTAAAAAGGATTTTGTTTTGTTTTCAATTATCTCATTATAAAGACATGTGGAGGAAATTGTTAACAGGGAAGGGAATTATCCGCAGCCTTCCCCGAGGGGGGTGTACAAAGCGTGGCTTGGGCTCTCCGCTGCCCTGGGAACCGGGAGACCCGCATACAGATCTCAGGGAAGATCTACAAAGGGGGACCGAGCCTCATTTAACCCTGCGCAGCCTGAGAATCTCACAATGCAGAGCACCTTGCTGACATCCATTAACGAAGAACTGTGCTGTGGGAGCTGTGCCCCAAAACAGGAAGACAGAGCACAAAAGGACCAGTCACCAGTATTGCCTGTGACCTCCCTGCAGATGATCTGTCCTCCATTACAGTGCCCCCCCCCTCCCCCCGATGACGGGTGAACTAATAACTGGAGATCTGATGACCGGCGATCTGGTGGCTTGTTATTTAGTGACGGGTGATATGCTGACGGGTGATCCGATGCCGGAGATCTAATGACGGGTGATCTGGTGACGCATGATTTGGTGATCTGGTCACGTGTGATCTGGTGACGGATGGACAGTTGGATAAATGGCTCTATATTTAGGATGTATCTGGTCTATAAATGGCGGCTCTGGATGGACAGTTGGATAAATGGCTCTATATTTAGGATGTATCTGGTCTATAAATGGCGGCTCTGGATGGACGGTTGGATAAATGGCTCTCTATTTAGGATGTATCTGGTCTATAAACCAGAGGTTCTGAATAAATGGTTGGTCACAGAGGCGGAAGGAATGATTTGCATGTCTCCGCCCACTATCCTAAAGTAAAGATTACCATGAAACTCTTCTGCATTGTCAGGTCCTAATATCTTTGTAAATCAGGAGGAAACAAAAAAACAATGTGCAGGATGAAGCGTGTCCTCTCTATACAGACAGATACTATGTTACCCTTCAGAATAAGTACAGTACAGCTCTGTCGGTCCTCGCTCCGGCTGCGCACTCATCCTCACAGCTTCCTCAGTATCAGCATTTGGTGACTAATTCGCAGACGGCGCTGGCAGTGATAATTATCAGGGGTTATAGAGACCGTGTGATTTATCAATGTGGGAACCGAGAGGATTTGCCTCCGCAAACAGATCACAGAATGTCCTCGGCCACTGAGCGCAAACACCTTCCCGATCTTACCAACACCCCAATATCAGCCCACACCAGAGAGGAACCGCTTCTAACTCTTCTGTACCTCTGAGGGTGCCTATCAGGAGCTGCTGGGACTTGTAGTTTAGAGGCAGCTTGGGAGATGCGGCTTATAGGTTTGTAAGGCAAAGGGATCCCTTTAAGGTAGCTCAACACTAACACTCTCTGTGACATGAAACAATTGACGCTAAATTAAAAGTTTCATCACATCATAGTGGCGACGTTTTTCGGAGCCACGTGATCCCTTCCTCAGGCAGAGAGTGTTTGCCCGAGGAAGGGAACACGTGGTTTCCGAAACGTCGCCGCTACGATGTGACACTTCAGCGACTAGAAATCAAGTTGGAGGGCGAGTGACTTTTCTTCATTTATCAGGGGAAAGACCTTCCCCATTCGTCAGGGCTTTATTATTATGATTATACGGGATTTATATAGCGCCAACAGTTTGCGCAGCGCTGTACAATATAAGGAAGACATTACAATCACAATACAATTCAAGACAAGATGGTAAGGAGGGCCCTGCCCCTGAGGGCTTACAATCTAAAAGGGGAGGGGCCAGTGATACATGAGGAGGGAGCTGTGTGGGGGGATGAATTGTATGAGAACGTGATGGTTGAGCGGTTAGGTTGAGGTGGGATAGACTTCCCTGAAGAGATGAGTCTTAAGGGATCGCCTAAAGGCACTTAAGGTGGGAGATAGACGGACAGGTTGGGGTAAAGAGTTCCAGAGGATGGGAGAGACTCTAGAGAAGTCCTGGAGGCTTCATTATCTACATTATCTTCATGATCTATTCATTACTCATTATCACTGAGCTGTCCCTAAACCCGGAGGGATGCTTTGCCTTACAAACGCCGTACACAGTAGATCCAATATATTACATTATCTACTATCTTCTCAATCAAACTGCTTTCTTTACATTGTTATCAATTTCCTCCTAATCAGTTGACATAGTCGTTATCCTCCTAAACGTGCGACGGGCAACAAGCAGAACTATAAGTCTCAGAATGCCCTGCCAGTCAAAGAGATCACTCAGATAAGGAATGCTGGAGCTTGGAGCCCCCCGCCCCCCCCCCCCCCAAGAATCAGGCAAGTGACTGTTTGCCTATCACTTCTTCTATCAGGCCTTGTTCACACCAAGCGTGTTCCAGGAACAGTTACAGACCGGATCAGAACTGCGTCCAATGTATTCCAAATGGTATTTTGGGCTCTAGTTCACACCGCAGCGTTCAGTTCCAGAGCATGTAAAAAAAAACAACTGCAGCAAGCCCTATTTTACCTGCTCTGGAACGCATGCAAACGCATCAAAACGCCCTGGAACGCACTGAAAGCCCATTCTAAACTAAAAAAAGAAAGAAAAAAAAGGATTTTATTTATTTATTTTTTAACCAAAAACGGCCCGGCACGCATCAAAAACGCGGCAAAAACCCACTGCACTGGTTGCGCAGAAACTCATGCAGATCTGGTCTGCATTTGGTGTGAACAAGCCCCAAACCTGAGGCAATGAAAGGTAGGAACAAGCAAGAGAGAGCAATGCAACTGTAACTGAAAGCTGTCTGTAGAAGGAAAAGACATAAATGCAACAATGTATAAACTGCAGGAACTGATAGCAAAGCCGATTTCACTCTTCTGAAGCTCGGACACTTTATACTTTGCTCTTTTCCTCATTATAAGTTAGTTTAATGCGTTAACATAAGTACCTGGAAATAACCGCAGTAACGGTCACCATGCAGCAAGGGAGAGCTCTATGCTAAATGTCCTAATTCTACACAGACAGGTGCAGAGACACAATGACAGGCAAGAGACACAGAAGACGGGTACAACAGGCTGCTTCTATACAATTCATTGTTAGCTGAAGAAGAAGGATGGAGTCATCAGAACAGTAATAGAATATAAAAAAAAAAGTATATTATGGAATTACCTTCTTGAGCGAGAACGATGAACTTGGAGGACTTTATGACTTTGCCGTCGAGAGTCCACGTCGCGGTGGGTGGTGGCTCTGAGGTGACCTGGCACTGTAGGAGCAGCTTCTCTCCATCCACCAACTTTAAGTCCTGCAAAACTTCGGAGAAGACCGGAGGAGTCCCCGAGCTTTCTTCAGCCTTGTTCTCCACTTCTCCGTCCACCACCGACACGCAGTTCTGCTCCACTTTCTCCTCCTTGGCCAGCGGCGCTGCATTTTCCACCGCGGGTTTGGCGTTCTGCTCTGCAACAGGTGGCTTTGCGCTCTCTTCTTTCACTTCGGGCTTAGAAATTTCTTCCTTTGCGGCCGGTTTTGCCTTTTCGTCCAAAGTTTTTGCCTTTTCCTGGTTGACTGCTGGTTTTGCATTTTCCTCCTTGACTGCAGTTTTTGGCTTTTCGTCTTTGACAAAGGGTTTTGCTTTCTCTTGGTTGACTACTGGCTTTAGTTTGTCTGGTATTGCCGCTGGTTTGGCATTTTCCTCTTTGCCCAGTGGCTTTAATTTGTCTTGAAAGGGCGCGGGCTTGGCATTTTCCTCCTTGGACACCGGCTTTAGTTTTTCTTGGAGGAATGCTGGCTTTGCATTTACCTCCTTGCCCACTGGCTTTAGTTTGTCTTGAATGCCCGTTGGTTTGGCATTTTCCTCCTTGCCCACTGGCTTTAGTTTGTCTTGAATGCCCGTTGGTTTGGCATTTTCCTCCTTGCCCACTGGCTTTAGGTTGACTACTGGCTTTAGTTTGTCTGGTATTGCCGCTGGTTTGGCATTTTCCTCTTTGCCCAGTGGCTTTAATTTGTCTTGAAAGGGCGCGGGCTTGGCATTTTCCTCCTTGGACACCGGCTTTAGTTTTTCTTGGAGGAATGCTGGCTTTGCATTTACCTCCTTGCCCACTGGCTTTAGTTTGTCTTGAATGCCCGTTGGTTTGGCATTTTCCTCCTTGCCCACTGGCTTTAGTTTGTCTTGAATGCCCGTTGGTTTGGCATTTTCCTCCTTTCCTGGCTTCAGCTTGTCTTGAATGGCCGCTGGTTTGGCGTTTTCCTCCTTGGGCACCGGTTTTACCTTCTCCTGAAGGAACGCTGGTTTTGCCTTCTCATCCTTGGCAACTGATTTTAGCCTATCACCAAACGGTTTAGCATTTTCATGAGGCTCCACGTTGTTGGCGCTGCCATTTTCAGTGGGCCCTTTCTTTTTGCTGCCCAGAACAGACCTGAAGTCGGGGGTGGCTACTTTGGCCGGCGCCTTTTCTGCTACGGGGGTCTTTGGAGGAACCGAGCCCTTTTTCCCCAGGACGGAGCGAAAATCCACCTGCTGGGTGCTGTTGCCCTTTTTGTCATCCTCCACCGAGGCCTTAGGCTTGACCTGCCGCTGAAGGTTAGCTCTGAAGTCCATCTGTTCAGCCGACACCTCCTTCAGGTTCTCTTCTGAAATGCTTTTGGTGCTGACTTTCCTTCCCAGAACCCGGCGGAAGTCCACTTGCTCTGCCTCTTGCTGTCGGAGTCTTTCCTCGCTGTGCTCCTTCACCTCGACTCTCCTTTTCAGTACGCCGTGGATGGTCTCTTGATCTTCTCTTTGGGTGACCCCTTCAAGTCTATGCACATCTACACCTCCATCTCTCTCCGCAAATCCCAGCTGCTCCCTGTGCCTGTGTGTCAACCAGAGAGAGAAAAAAAAGAGAAAGAGGCACTTAAGGAGGTTTGGCTTGCAAATCAAACAATTTGTGTGAGGAAGAGAAGTCCTAGGGGAGGGAAGTCAGATCAGAAAACAATCCGTTTCTTTATTGCATCAGTGATGACTTCAGTGGCCTTATAAGGGAAAGA
>NW_017308996.1:28244-28557 GCF_000935625.1 Nanorana parkeri
GGAAAATAATTAGCAGAGGAAAAAAAAAAAATAGCATCCGATCAGCCTGAGAAGCCCTGCAGCAACTTACTCTCCAAACTGCGACCCCGCTGAGCTCTCCCGCAGCATCAGAGGCACCTGGCAGCCGCATTCGCCCACCGCGTTCCTGCAATCCAAAAACACAGAGGAATGTTTTATCCTCAGGAAAAAGAAACAATTAAAACACGTCAGAAACTGTAACTTATTATCTCTCATCCGTCTAACAATGGCACGGTTTATTCTGCCCCCCCCCCCCCCCCGGGGGCTTCCCTCCCCTTCCCCAGCAAGCACTTTA
>NW_017308996.1:28615-31765 GCF_000935625.1 Nanorana parkeri
CCGCGTTTCTTCTCCCCCCCCCCCCCCCGGGGGGCTCTGCTCCTCTTCACACATGAGAACTTTACGGGAAAAGCTTTTCTGCTGCTGTGCGAGCCGCAGCGAGATGCGGGACACCAACTTCCCCGGCTGAACTCCGCATCAGATAAACAGACTCGGATTTGTAAAAAAAAAAGTAAAACAAACATATAACAGACACATTGTTGTACACAAGATAGCCGATGCATAGAAAAGCTGTCGCTGGTTATTATGGGAGACCGATCCTCCTCGGATTCCGGTGTTCTTGGCTGCAGCTTCTTTGTCATTTTTTATTTCAGGTTTTAAACAATATTTATTATACACACAAGGCTTTTCCTTCTCTCCCGCAAAAGATTGCGCCGCGTTCACATCTATGCATGCATGGCAGCGTGCATTACAGGTATTCATATAGCACTGGCAATTTACCCAGCATTGAACTATTATTATTATACAGGATTTATAGAGCGCCAACAGTTTGCGCAACGCTGTACAATACAAGGAAGACATTACAATCACAATACAAGACAAGATGGTAAGGAGGGCCCTGCCCCTGAGGGATTACAATCTAAAAGGGAGGGGCCGGTGATACATGAGGAGGGAGCTGCGTGGGGGGATGAATTGTATGAGAAGGTGATGGTTGAGCGGTCAGGTTGAGGTGGGATCGGCTTCCCTGAAGAGATGAGTCTTTAGGGATCGCCTAAAGGCAGTCAGAGTGGGAGATAGACGGACCGGTTGGGGTAGAGAGTTCCAGAGGATGGGAGAGGCTCTAGTGAAGTCCTGGAGGCGAGCATGGGAGGAGATGACGAGGGAGCTGGAAAGCAGGAGGTCATTTGAAGAGCGGAGGGGACGGTTAGGGTGATACTTTGAGACAAGGTTGGAGATATAGCCGGGGGCAGAGTTGTGGACGGCTTTGTAAGTGATTGTTAATATTTTTAACTTTATCCTTTGGACAATTGGAAGCCAGTGCAGGGATTGGCATAGGGGGGCGGAGGATGGAAGCCAGTGCAGGGATTGGCAGAGAGGGGCGGGGGGTGGAAGCCAGTGCAGGGATTGGCAGAGGGGGGTGGGGAATGGAAGCCAGTGCAGGGATTGGCAGAGGGAGGTTGCAGATACTGAGCGGTTGGTTAGGTGAATTAGTCTAGTAGCTGAATTCATGATAGACTGAAGGGGGGGAGGAGCCTGTGTAGTGGTCAGCCAATGAGAAGGGAGTTGCAATAGTCAAGACATGTGCACATTCACATCAGTCCTTGCCCTCAAGGAGCTTACAATCCATGTCCCCATCTCACATGCATACACAGACATACTAGGGACCAATGTTAGCCAATTAACCTACCAGCAGGTTTTTGGAGTCTGGGATAAAAACCCAGGCAACTATAGAGAGAACATGCAAACCACATGCAGATATTGCCCTGGTTGGGATTTGAACCAAGGACCCCAGTGCTGCAAGGCGAGAGTACCAACCAATAGGCCACTGCTTAAAACCTGTGCTTCAACATGCCTTACTTCAAGGCACATTTGCATTGCAGTGCATCGCGCATATGCAGTAAAAACAAACGTAAATGCGCTACAGTGCACCAAAACACAAAGATGTGACGGCTCCGTGCATGCAGTTTTTTCATGCGCTGAGGCTTGTTCAGGGTCAACGCTGAATTTTGTGCGTAGGTGTGAATTGGTACATTGGCCAGATTGAGACCTGTGTGTTGTGATAGCATGCAATAAAACATGTGTTTTGCTGTAAAGCACGGTAACGCACCATCTGCTGCGCCATTCATTCTCAGATGTCCTCCTCACCAGCTGCATCCTAATGCATTTCAGCAGAACATCACAATGCTCACATGTGAACCTTCTGTGTGTTGCAGTGCAGTGCATTAAAAGGTTCAGGTCATATGAAGCGTGCTTTAGAGCCAAGGTTTTCTTATGTTTTAGCTTGACCCTATATACGTTCATGAGACGGCTAGCTGATGCCCCCTGTGAGATATTTCATGCTGTATGGGCCATGGGCACGGTCTTCCAATGATGTATCCACATGTTATACCTCAATGTCACATGCATCTGGAGACTTTGCTTTTCCTGACTTGACTATTCTTGTTAAAGGAGAACTATGAGATGACTGTTTTCCACTCCCCTCATAGTTCTAGCCGACCTGTGACAATGAGACTGTCACAGGTCGGCTCAGTAGATCGGGAGGTGAGGGAACACATACCGGCGTTCGCTCACCTCTCGATCCTGTCACGGCTCTCTGCCATGACAGGGGAGGGGCTGGATTCCCCCCTCCCCGCTCCGATCCTCCAGCGCTGACTGGCGGAACGGACAGGGCGGGTACAGCTGGCTCTGCCTCTAGATAGGCAGAGCCAGCTGTCAGTCACGCAGCTGGGCGGATCCAGGCACAATTGTCGGGCTCCGCTCCGGCTGCGGCGTCTCTGTATACCGCGAGCTACAGCTCCCTATATACTGAGCCTAGGGTGACGGGAGGACGCTAGTTTGCATCCTCCCGTTACCCTAAGGAGAACTATGGGGGGAAAAGCCCTGACCCCATAGTTCTCCTTTAGTTTTTGTATATTTTTCTTCAATAAAAACATAAATCTTTAAAAAAAAAAAAAAGTGTGGGTCCGTTATTTTATTTAAGTGCAATAATGCGACATATAGGGTAATTCCAGACTAAACGTTTTCTAGACTGGTGACAGCACAGCTATGACAATGAAAACCTAAGGGAAAGTAAATTAAAGGAGAACTATGAGGTCAGTGCTTTTCCCCATAGTTCTCCTCGAGGGTAACGGGAGGACACAAACTAGCGTCCTCCCGTCACCCTAAGCTCAGCATATACCGAGACATCGCAGCTGAAGCGGATCCCGACAATTATGTCTGGTTCCGCCCAGCTGCGTGAGTGACAGCTGGCTCTGCTTGTCTAGAGGCAGAGCCAGCTGTACCCGCCCCCGCCCGTTCCGCCAGTCAGCGCTGGAGGGTCGGAGCGGGGAGGGGGGAATCCAGCCCTCCCCCTGTCACGGCAGAGAGCCGTGACAGGATCGAGAGGTGAGCGAGCGCCAGTATGTGTTCCCTCACCTCCCGTTCTACTGAGCCGACCTGTGACAGTCTCATTGTCACAGGTCGGCTAGAACTATGAGGTGAGTGAAAAGC
>NW_017308996.1:32086-34527 GCF_000935625.1 Nanorana parkeri
AAAAATCTATCACCAGAGCCCTTTGTTCAGTCCACCACTGAATCAAGCAATAAAGAGATGACTGAACCGTGCATCCGCCAGGGGGTGGGATACAACACCTAGAAGCAATCTGTAACAAATGTACGTTGCAATGATCACAATGTATTCAATATTTTAGTAATCATCTTGTGTTAACAACATTTGCTGTCTGTGTCCCCCGAGACCCACCACCTGCTCTGGTCACGTCTGCATTGTTTGTATTTCCTACATCTTTATATGCCAATAAAAAATTTATTGAAAAATAAAAAAAATCATATTAACTAATAAAATATGACTGTGAGATCTTCTAGTGGCCGACAATTGAATAAAACTCTTCAAATGATCAAATGTTACTCCGTGTTTTGCTGCCTTGGGGTGATATAGCATGTGCACTGAGAAGAGAGTGCTGGAAGTGGGGGACAGTTTGTCTAAAATATAATGAAGGGAATTTATTATACCTGGAACAGACAAAATTTGGAGCAGCTGTGCATGGCAACCAATCAGCATCCGCCTTTTCATTTTGAAACCCTAACCCTGCCTTAGGCAACTGCTGCAGACTCTTCTGCTCCAGTTTTGATACATTTCCCCCCTCTCTGCCCCTGGAGATGTTTTAGGGGGAGACAGCTTTAGCACGAATTGTATGATCAGGGTGAGAAAAGATCCCGAGACTTTCAGGGTTATTCACTAAAAGGGTGAAGGGTTTGGAGTAGGTAAGGGAGGGTGCATGGCAGTGTTCCCATGTGCTCACACTCATTGAGCACCTCAAGTGTCATACATATGTAATACATATTTTTGGATGTGAGTACAGACATTCCTTTCTATCCCATAGTACAGGTCAGTGACCAGTCTGAAGCTCTCCTCAAACTGTGTCCGTCTCTCCTATATTGGTTCTATATGTCCAGTAAAGTATCCTATATACAAGTAAGCATTTAGGAATTGTGCACGGTAGAGTTGAGCCTGAGGGATCACTTTGACATCATTGGCCAGAGAAGGATCACTTTGATGCAGTTGACTAGAGAGGGATCACTTTGACACAGTTGACCAGAGAGGGATCACTTTGATGCAGTTGGCCAAAGAGGGATCACTTTGACATCATTGGCCAGAGAGGGATCACTTTGACGCAGTTGGCCAGAGAGGAGTCATTTTGATGCAGTTGGCCAGAGAGGGGTCACTTTGAAATAGTGGTTCAGACAGGGGCCACTTTGACATGGTTGGCCAGAGAGGGGCCACATTGACACGGTTGGCCAGAGAGGGGCCACTTTGACATGGTTGGCCAGAGAGGGGTCACTTTGACGCACTTGGCCGGGGAGGGGTCATTTTGAAGCAACTGGCCAAAGAGGGGTCACTTTGATGCAGTTGGCCAGAGGTTACTTTGATGCAGCTGGCCAGAGAGGGGTCACTTTGATGCACCTGGCCAGAGAGGGGTCACTTTGATGCAGCTGGCCAGAGAGGGGTCACTTTGATGCAGCTGGCCAGAGAGGGGTCACTTTGATGCAGCTGGCCAGAGAGGGGTCACTTTGATGCAGTTGGCCAGAGAGGGGTCACTTTGATGCAGTTGGCCAGAGAGGGGTCACTTTAAAGCAGCTGGCCAGAGAGGGGTCACTTTGATGCAGCTGGCCAGAGAGGGGTCACTTTGATGCAGCTGGCCAGAGAGGGGTCACTTTGATGCAGCTGGCCAGAGAGGGGTCACTTTCATGCAGCTGGCCAGAGAGGGGTCACTTTCATGCAGCTGGCCAGAGAGGGGTCACTTTGATGCAACTGGCCAGAGAGGGGTCACTTTGATGCAACTGGCCAGAGAGGGGTCACTTTGATGCAACTGGCCAGAGAGGGGTCACTTTCATGCAGCTGGCCAGAGAGGGGTCACTTTCATGCAGCTGGCCAGAGAGGGGTCACTTTGATGCAGCTGGCCAGAGAGGGGTCACTTTGATGCAGCTGGCCAGAGAGGGGTCACTTTGATGCAGCTGGCCAGAGAGGGGTCACTTTCATGCAGCTGGCCAGAGAGGGCTCACTTTCATGCAGTGTGCAGAGGGTTCCTTCAGAGTCTACAGGTGACCAGTGCACCTAGACTCCTCTACAGCCAGTAACAGATCGTCACGGCTCCAGAATTTTCTCTACAGCCCATGGCGGGACATGCTGGGGCTTGTAGTCGCCCCCGACATCTCCAGACACATTTTTTCCAGCTCTGCACTGGCTAATTTCCCGTAAAGTGAAAACGAGGAAATCCTGCCAGAGAAACCTCCTAAAGTTTATCCAAACTCCTCCCGAAAGTCTTTTTAAAGTTTCATTCTTAACCCCAGAAGAGGGTCCAAACTGTTTCTCCTTCCAATTTAACTCATGAGATGTTTTCTTCCTCGCCGGATTTTTCCGCCGAACGAGAGAAGAGCGTCTCCAGCAAACAATCTCTCTATCCATCCAACCCCCCC
>NW_017308996.1:34540-36043 GCF_000935625.1 Nanorana parkeri
CCTCCTCCGTTTATATTAAAATCTTAAAAGTGTCGCCATATATGGTGGTGGGAACGTATTTCTGCCTGTGTAAAGGACATGCCTGAAGGCGAATGCCTCCGTCACTGGGACCTGCTGCTCCTTCAAAGAAACACATTTAACATAATGGATCTCTAAATGTTTTATCGCACTCACAGACGGAGGCGCAGGACACAGGGATGAGCCGTGCGCCTCCAACGCTCAATACCATATTAAGTTCTTTTCATGGGAAGATCGCCGGGTAGAAAATGCCGGCAGCGAGGAATCTCAGAAAACTCTATTTATAGGGTTTGAACTTTATGTCCTTGTCCAAGAAGTCATTACTCGCTCGCTCAACCCAAACCACCGAATTCCTCTAATCACCCAAAATCAGAGATCCTCCATCACCAGCCTGCGAAGGTACCAATGAAGAGCGAAGGCACCGAAACACATGAGATGAGTCCGAGTCAGGTGACCAATGTTGTTCGAATCAGGTGACCAGTGCTGTCCGAGTCAGGTGACCAGTGCTGTCCGAGTCAGGTGACCAGTGCTGTCCGAGTTGAAAGTCAACCAGCCAACCATTCTGCTTGGGGCAAGATAGAGGACTGAAGGGGAGGCCGGAGGTCAGATAGAAAACTGAAGGGGAGGACGGAGGTCAGATAGAAGACTGAAGGGAAGGACGGAGGTCAGATAGAAGACTGAAGGGAAGGACGGAGGTCAGATAGAAGACTGAAGGGAAGGACGGAGGTCAGATAGAAGACTGAAGGGAAGGACGGAGGTCAGATAGAAGACTGAAGGGAAGGACGGAGGTCAGATAGAAGACTGAAGGGAAGGACGGAGGTCAGATAGAAGACTGAAGGGAAGGACGGAGGTCAGATAGAAGACTGAAGGGAAGGACGGAGGTCAGATAGAAGACTGAAGGGAAGGACGGAGGTCAGATAGAAGACTGAAGGGAAGGACGGAGGTCAGATAGAAGACTGAAGGGAAGGACGGAGGTCAGATAGAAGACTGAAGATAGAGAAGATAGAGGATAGAGGCACGATCATGCGAAGTGTTGATCCTACATCACCTTGACTCCCCCCATACAACTGTGGAACACTGGAGGTGAGGCTGGAGGTCAGCTTTGAACATACATGGAAGTGGAATGTCTTCTCCTAGCCACGTAATACCTGTTTTTCACCTTGGTTATGATACGGTGGAGATGAGTCCATACAACTGCCCAGAGCCGCCTTATAACGCGGTGATAATGTCAGAAATGAGATTTCCCATGAAAAACCCAAATCTGGACATTTATGAATAGACTGGGCTGTGAAGATGAAGTTCTCCCACATGTGCAGCGTCCGCGTTCCCAGGGGGAATTTAGACTTCCTGCCATCTGCACTGCGTGGGGTTGGACTCTTTCTGCCGTCAATGAGGGAGTAGAAGAGTGCAATGAGATTTCATAGTCCAGAGGGGCCACACAGAGGGCCAACTCCCTGCTGAATGTTTTTGAAGAGGACGGGATAT
>NW_017308996.1:36106-38499 GCF_000935625.1 Nanorana parkeri
ACATCTGAAAACTGCTATTTTTATGCTGCCAAGAAAATATTTTCTCACTTTTACACCATCACTGGAGGGACGCGGACTCCGGGGGCCAATGAGGCCAGAACATCGGATATGTAACTATCATCATCCTTAATCTGTGAACGTACAATTAAAAGAGAACTATGGGGTCAGTGCTTTTCCCCTTAGTTCTCCTAAGGGTAACGGGAGGGCACAAAAAGTAGGGTCCTCTCGTCACCCAAAGCTCAGTATATAGGGAGCTACAGCTCGCGGTAACCTAACCTATTAGGTGAGCTGTGCGGAATGGTGTAAGTGGGTGCAGAGGTGAAAGGGGGTGTAGAGGTGTAAGGGGGTGCAGAGATGGAAGGAGGTGCAAAGGTAATATGGAATACAATGGTGGAGAGATGAAAAGTTGAAGAGATTAAAGTGGGTAAAGAGGTGGAAGGGGGTGCAGAGTTGAAATGCAATGGTAGAAGGGGGTGCAGAGGGGAAATAGGATGCAATGGTGGAAGGGGTGCAGAGATCAACGTGAGTGCAGAGGTGGACAGAGGTGAAATATGATGCAATGGTGGAAAGGGGTGTAGAGATGGAAGTGGGTGCTGAGGTAATATGGGATACAATGGTGGAGAGATGAAAAGATGAAGAGATGAAAGTGGGTGCAGAGGTGGAAGGGGTGCAGAGCTGAAATGCAATGCAATGGTAGAAGGGTGTGCAGAGGTGAAATAGGATGCAATGGTGGAATGGGGTGCAGAGATGAACGTGGGTGCAGAGTTGAAATCTGATGCAATAGTGGGAAGGGGTGCTGAGATCAACGTGAGTGCAGAGGTGGAAAGAGGTGCAGAGGTGAAAGTGGGTGCAGAGTTGCAATGCAATGGTAGAAGGGGGTGCAGAGGGGAAATAGGATGCAATGGTGGAACGGGGTGCAGAGATGAACGTGGGTGCAGAGGTGAAATCTGATGCAATAGTGGAAGGGGGTGCAGAGATGAACATGGGTGTAGAAGTGGAAGGGGGTGGAGAGGTAATATGGGATGCATTGATGGAAGGTGGTGCAGAGGTAGAAGGGGGTGCAGAGATGAATGTGGGTGCAGAGTTGAAATGCGATGCAATGCTGGAATGGGGTGCAGAGGTGAAATGGAATGCAGAGATGGAAGGGGGTGCACAGTTGAAATGCGATGCAATGGTGGAAGGGGGTGTAGTGGTTGAAGGAGGCGGGAGAGGGGTCACAGCGTCTCTTACTTCAGATTGATCGTATAGATCCCGGCGTCCCCGTCCGTGACGCTCTTCAGTATCAGCGTGAAGACGTCTTCGTTCTGCAGAACATCGCAGCCAACCAGCATCCGACCGTCCTTCATCCACTGCACCTCGGGGAAGGGGTCTCCGGCGATGGCGCAGGTAATAAGGGCGTTCTGACCCGGAAATAAGGTCAAGGGTTTTGGTTTGCTGATGAACCACGGCTGCGTTCCCTCCTGAGGTTCTAGGATCACAGAGGAAAACTTTTATTTTCGGTTATCTGTGTAGAAAGATTCCTTTATCATATAATACCGGTAATAGATAAATAAGAATCTGCGGGAATGTGTCAGAGAAGGAAGCAGAACCCGTGCGTCATGTGATTATATTTAACGCGTCTTCAGTGTACACGACTTTCATGACAACAATGGCGGAGACTTTGTGGACCATTTATTTGGACCTGAAGCCTCCAGATTGAGGAAGCGGCCGCGTCATGTATATTCCAATGTCAGATCCTAGAACAACAAAACTTTCTCCAGGGCCGGCCTTAGGCCTTTAGGCGCCCTGTGCGAGAAAGCTTTACAGCGCCCCTCAGTGACCACACCCCTCAGTGGCCACACCCTTTAGTGGCCACACCCCCAGTAACCACACCCATTTATTACCCATATTTTTGGTAAAATATAAAAAGCGGGGTCACGTCGGGTAAATAGACACCAAACATGTCATGCTTTAAAATTGCGCGCACCCGCGAAATCGCAAAAAATTACCATGCCCAATATTGACCATAGGTGACGCTTTAAAAGCTTTTACCGCTCATCAGTTTAGTGTTATCAGTGATTGATAGCCCTACAATTATTGCTCTCATTCCGACGTTCGCGACGATATGTAACATGTGCGGCGTAATGGGCGAAATCGTCGTTTTCACACGTATGCGCACCCGACGCCTGTTTGCATGCGTGTATGTATGGGGGGGACTTTAAAAAAATATTTAATTCTTTTTTATTTGTAACTTTACATTTTTGGGGGGGCAACTTTATTGCCATCCCATAGGGGGGTTAGAAAACCCCCTTATGTGATAGCAAAATATGTGACAGGTCCTCTTTATGGAGACATCAGGGGTCTCCAAGACCCCTAATGTCACCTAGGACCCCCCTGAAGAAGCTGATGAAGCA
>NW_017308996.1:40769-41115 GCF_000935625.1 Nanorana parkeri
TGAGCAGGGCCTCCGTGTTGGCTTGTCCCAGGTGATTCCAGGCTTGGCAGGTGTAGGTCCCCGTGTCCTCCGGGAACACCTCCTGGATGTATAGGCTGCAGGTGTTCCCGCTCTGCTCAAAATGGAAGTCTTCTGTCTCCTGAATCTCCTTCCCATTATGGAGCCAGATCACCTTGGCCGGCGGATTAGCTAGAAAGCAAAAACGCGGATCTGGGTTATTTTCACCAATAACTCGCCCAGCCGGGGGCGGGAAGACACCAGAGTCACATTTGTGGGGTTTTGGCGGGAACAGCACCCTGTGTGGCTTCTCCTATCTGACCTCCGTCCTCCCCTTCAGTCTTCTATC
>NW_017308996.1:41658-42464 GCF_000935625.1 Nanorana parkeri
AGTCAGATAGAGCCCGCCTCCTTTCCTGGCTGGAGGACATCACGCATCATCTAGCTGTTTCCTCCCCAATTCAAATTTTAGCTGGCTACTTCAAGTCTGGTTACTCTGAAACTGAGCACACTGCACCCCAGCTTGATGTTGCCCCGCCCCTTCACTACATTTTAAATCAATAGCATCCTTTTACCCCAGGGCACACTGCACTGCAACACACGCATTGTGGTGCTTTGCATTAAGCAGTCCACGGAAGAGACTGGGGGGCATAGATACAGGAAAACCACTGGGTGGTGCTGTGCATTGATCTGCTGCACCAAAAGGGAGAGGATGCTGGGGGTGCCAAAATTTACGTGACTCGCTTCCTTCCTCTACCTGAAGAACTACGGCACGGCTCTGAGGAGATCATTTGAATATTTGGGATCTCAGAAGCTACTTTTGTAATACAATATAATTGCTCTCTCTGTGCTGTTGGCTGAATGTGGAGACCTGTTACAGGTGACGTAAGATCCCATTATTGTAACGCAGATTGAAACATTGCAAAAATGTATTATATTTCGTTACATTTGTGCTGCCATTGCCAGCGGGCTTGTGACCTTCCGCCTCGAAATCTGTAGCCCCCGAGCTGCATGGAGCCGTGGTGGGCTCTGGACATGCTCCGTGTCTGGTCAATTCTTCAACGCGGCTGAATTTCGATGGCGGCTTCAGAGTTATTTATAATATGAATAATAATACAATTATGGCCTCAGGGTGGATAAGGTTGCCCTATGTGTGCTAGACTTGTGCGCTGTCAAAAAATTTGTTCCGTTTCGGAA
>NW_017308996.1:45502-46926 GCF_000935625.1 Nanorana parkeri
GTGTTGTCCCTCTGCAGGCAGAAGGATTTTGTATGGGAGATTATGAGAAGCTACCAAATTAAATTCAGGTATTTTGTACTAATTATATTTAAAATACATTTAACCTGGTCGGGGGTTTGCCCTTTGAGAGATCATAACACCAGAGGAGTTGCATGGGCTTCCTGGCTATAGAAGAACTGTGACTGGCTGCCACAGTGATCATGTGATTGGGATCCTGTCCTGCCGGCTCCCAATCATTGCTGTGTGACTGGAAGCTGTCAGTGACAGTGCGGTCACAGTGTCCGGGGTGCGTGACCGAGCGTGCTCCGGTCACAAAATAGTAACAATACAGGGACATGACTTGTATGCAAATACGTGGCAGGCCAGCATAAAGGGCAAAGTCCATGAACCCATTGCACTCAAAACCGCTGTCCTAAAGTGATAGGGATTGGGTGCTGCGGCTGCCAACGGCCGGCAACCGTGAGCAATAGCAGGCAAAATACACTGAGCGGCCGGATTATTATATACACTGAGCGGCCGGATTATTATATACACCGAGTGGGCGGATTATTATATACACCGAGTGGCCGGATTATTATATACACTGAGTGGCCGGATTATTATATACACCGAGTGGCCGGATTATTATATACACCGAGTGGCCGGATTATTATATACACTGAGTGGCCGGATTATTATGACCACCTGACGTTTGTAGGCAAATGAGCTATAATTTGGCGCTGAAGTTGCTAGAGGGCCAGACCATTATAAATAGGGAAGCGGGTTGGTTACCACGACAGTAGAAGTGATTGGGAAGATTCGGGGAAACAACGCGATGTAACAGCCTTGGAACGCGGGATGATTGTTGGCGCTCGGAGCCATGGAGCGAGTATCAGCAAAACAGCAAAATTCGTTACATGTTCAGGAGCCGCTCATTGTTAAAGTGTTTAAAGACCGGACTGTCAGCCGAAAATCTGGGTCTGAGCGTGCGAATTGTGGCCGTCAGCGACTAGTCAATGTTAGGGCAGAACGGGGGAGGGGCAAGACTGGTACAAGACAACAGGAGGGTAACAGTGCCGTGTCAGATTCCTCGCATCACCTTTCATCATCTCGTGGAGTCACCAGGCCCAACCAAGTACTGATGGGGGGGTCATAATAATCTGACCACTCGGTGTATTTTACAGGCCAGCATAAAGCCCACCGCGGCACTGCCACATACATTGTGTACGGCCGGCGTTAAGGAATTAATAAAGTTTTAATGAACACATAACCGCATTCAAGTCAGTCATTTGTAAAGATATTTTATAACTATTTGTAACATTTTGACAGTTTTCGATGTTTTCTGTGATCTTCTTTACGGTACCCCGAAAACCTAAGAAGTAGATAATGAATTGATAAATAAAACTTTGTATTTCCTGATGTCTGCCATCTGTGGAAGGAGGGGG
>NW_017308996.1:46961-47645 GCF_000935625.1 Nanorana parkeri
GGGGTATGGGGGGGGGGCAGCTATGCAGCTTCTGGATAGAACTCCTCTCGTCTGCATTATGGCGTGTGACGGCGGCTCTGTCTATGGAAAACTGGGATCCATAGCCCTCTCACTAATGTATACACACTAAAAATATTGGCAGACTTTCCCACACAATTCCACTCCTGAAATAGCCACAATTCCTCTCTCCGCAGGTCCCAACCCCCAGCCAGACCCGTGTCAATGTCTCCCATGTATGGGGCACAGCAGCAAATTCACAGAATGAAGGAGAGAGCAAGTGGAAATGTCCCATTAAAGGGAATCTGTCACGGGGCAAACCACCTGTATGACAAGGCTCCGATGCCTCCCATTGCATACAGCAGGTGGTGCCTGCAGCTACGGCCCCCAGGAGGGGAAGATTCAAAGGGGCCCTTTGGATCTTCATGCGTCAGACAGTTCCACCACTCCAGGTGCCTTTAGAAGAGCATTCCCTGTAAGGTGGACATTGCAGGCGAGTGGTTTACACTACATGCGTTAGGTACTTCTTCTCCATACAACAAATGGCCCCCCGGGAGTTGCGTTGGAGGGGCCTTGAAACAAATGGCAAAGCAAAACACCTAGTGCATGCAGGGCCGTCTTTAATGCTGATTGGACCCTGGGCAAACATTTTCTTGGGCCCCCCACTCCTACCCACCCCGACCCCCT
>NW_017308996.1:47716-48260 GCF_000935625.1 Nanorana parkeri
CCAAAAAACACCCCCCTGCCATGCAATTTCGAGCATGCATACGCCTATACGACAGGGGCGGAGCAACACTATGCAATACCGATCGCACGGTAAACAGAAGAGTGGCGGTATCTTTTGTGTGCTCAAGGGCAGGGCAGGGCCGGTGCAAGAATTATTGTGTACACAGGTGTAGGTGCATATTTCTGCGGTCAGTGCTGAAAGGCAAGGCCAGTGGTAGGAGTTTTGCAGCACAGGACCTGCTGTGGGCCCAACAACAATGATTGGGCCCCGGGCAGCTGCCCCTTTTGCCCTGCGTTTAAAGACGGCCCTGAGTGCATGGTACCGCACGATAGGTGATAGCATGCGCCTAATGCAACAGTATGGTGCACTTTGTTGCAATGCTTATGTTCATCCCATGAAACAATTTGCTGCGATCCATTGTGTGAGATTCTCTATATTATTTGAATGCGTTGGGTGGAAATCATCATATACAAGATTATTTGTCATGTATACATGTTGGCTCCTTCCTGGTTTTAAAAAATAGAATTTGTGAATTATTATGCTT
>NW_017308996.1:48274-50132 GCF_000935625.1 Nanorana parkeri
TTCCCGTATAGAAGTTCTAAAGAAGGAATAAAATGTCCCCTGGTCACTATGTATAGGGGACTTGTTCCGTATCAAAGCTGTTATTTTTGATTGAAGACTGATAGGGAGCGCAGTGCACATGGAGGGGGGGGCGGCGGGATTGTAGACAGTTACTGGCTCATAGGTAGGAATTGTAATGAGATGATAAATCATAATAATGGCCGTGAAACTCTTCATCTAATGATATATAATATAAATATTCCCCGGCGGGGGATCTGGCCTCGCTCCCTTCTCCAGCATCCAAGCCGGGAGGAGATTTTTTTTTTCCATCTGCCGGACCGGAAACTCACCCAACAATCTCAGACAGGCGAAAAATAGACTCCGGGAGGGTCCATAAACCAAAATCTGGGCTCGCACTGGGGAAAAGCGCCGGAATTCAGTCATATAAATAGAGCAGAAACTTTGCGTCTGGGCCAGGCTTCCCATCGCTCCCAACCGTGCCCAAAATTAACTCCTTGCTGGCCGGCCGACCACAGAGCGCGGAGAGGGTCACTGTTCACCGTTTGAGGAAAAGCTGAATTGGTCCTGAACATCGCAGATCTGGGGTGTTCAGTAGTGATGGGCTCGGGCGTGTCCGCAAGCGCCTCGTGCCGAGCCCGCCACGGAGCCGTCAGCGCGCAGGGCCAATCACAGGCACTGAGACATGTTCCCGGTCCGCAGCTGCAGAGATCGGAAAATGGCTCAGTGCCTGTGATTGGCCCTGTTCAGGTGCACGAAATTCAGCGCAAAGACTTTGCTATATAAATATAAAATAGGTGTTACCCCAACGTGGCTGCAAAAGTGGAAACACACTTTAAGGGCCCGTTCACACGTATGCTGTTTAACGCACATGTGCACAATTCAATGTAAATGGTGCCGGTTCACGTGTGTGACGCGTTGGAGGGCGTCCTTTCTATTTTCTCACATCAACACACATCATAGGGCAGCACAATGGAATGCTCGATTGTCGATAACGGATGAAAACTCAATGAAAGAGGTGGCAACCAATCTAAAACACATTTAAAAGACACCACAAGAGCCTGTTCACACTATAACATTGTGCTAAACACGCGGCACCGTGGGATAGAGCATGCTGGCATGCGGTACCGTGCACTAGGTGCATTGCCTTGCCATTTATTTAATGGTGCCCCAACGCAGTTCCCGGTGACCATGCCGGGGGGGAAACAGGCAGCACGGGGAGTATGCGCTGTAGCGGTCACATGACCACTCACATCAACCGTGGTTTCTCCATGACCCCACTGCAAATGCGCTCTCCGGTGCCAGTCCCGTCTACACCAGCTTTACATAGTCCATCTCCCCCTTTGATAAAACCGAGCATTTGTACCCATCCTGGGTTGAAGAGCACACGCCATAGTTGCATCACATGGCCACCATCACCCCTAGCCCCGTGATTACAAGGAGCAGGAGCGACTGTCACAGGCTAGGGCATGCACATAAGGGTGGCTCCATTAGACCCTGCTAGGCAGCGGAGTCTCCCTCTAGACGATGAGGGAGTACACAGAGACTGAGAATGAAGATTGCATAGAAATGACACATGCAGAAAGCAAACATGGCGAGTCCTATAGGAAAGCGGTCGCCAACTGGTGCAGGCTGGGCCGTCATTGAAGCGGCGCGGAGGCTCCGGGGGGCTGCCTCTCACCGACTCGAGCAGCGGCTGTCACAAGGAATGCGCGGCTCGCAGTACAGTGCGGGGTCTGCAGGAGGCGGGGCATCTCGTCAGTACCCGGACTGAGCAGGTTGCGGGACATAGAAAAAGTGGGGAGGAGCCAGGTAATAGTGGCTCAGTGCGGGGGAAGGGGAGGCACGGGGGTGGTTGGGG
>NW_017308996.1:51642-52337 GCF_000935625.1 Nanorana parkeri
GGGGGGGGGACAATTAATATTATTACTGGACCGGGCACCGCTCCCTCCACCAGCACTGCCCCTCCTGCAGGCACACGCGCACCTATGTATGTATATGTATATAGATATATTCTCATATATTTTGTTTCCTCATATATAAATATATTCTCGTGTGTATATATATATATATATATATACACACACACACACACATATGAAAACATAAATATATTTAAAAAATAATAATATTAATGGTCCGCGGGATTTAAAATGATGAATTTAGTGGTCCATGAGGTCCGAAAGGTTGGCGACCGCTGGTATAGAATTCTGCTACACATCACGTTTTACATCAAGGGGTTAAAGGAGAACTACGGGGTGAAGTCTTTTCTCCATAGTTCTCCTTAGGGTAACGGGGGGACACAAACTAGCGTCCTCCCGTCACCCTAGGCTCAGTATATAGGGAGCTACAGCTCGCGGTATACTGAGACGCCACTGCCGGAGCGGATCCCGACATTACTGTCACTGGGAGGGATGCGGATTGTTAAGATTTGTTTTTGGTGAAAACAAAATGTTTTATAAACAAAATGTCAATTGTTTATTATACAGAACAATGTGAATTCCTTCCAGTCCGAGATCATCTACTTCCTAGCAGGGGCGTCCCGAGGCCGGGGGTCACCCGGAGCGGGGACCCCGGGACACCCCGCCGTGACGTCCTC
>NW_017308996.1:52407-52815 GCF_000935625.1 Nanorana parkeri
GTCCGTGACCGAGCGCCCGACTTTTCAGAGGGGGTGACACCAAAATGACCGTCATTTTGGTGTCACCCCTCCAATGCTGTCACCCGGGTGCTGGCCGCAACCCCCTTGTGACTCCACTACTTTTTAGGACCCTTTAAAGTGACACTAAACTCCGGAATGAAAGCTTAAAAATCCATCCGAGTCCCCGAACTCTGAACAACAATGTATCTTATTTGTGTGTCACTCGGCTGGAGATCCAGAAGGCTTCACTCCGGATGTTTCGTGTCCCTTTAATGGTCTCACCTGGACCGGTGTTCCTTCCGACCTCTAATTGCAGCGTTTGGCACCGTCCTACGACGTTCGTCTGGATCCCTCGATGGAAATACATTTGTCGCAGAGAGTTCGGAGTTGTAAAAAAAAAAAAAACAC
>NW_017308996.1:53030-53602 GCF_000935625.1 Nanorana parkeri
CCCTTCAGTCTTCTATCTGACCTCCGTCCTCCCCTTCAGTCTTATATCTGACCTCCGTCCTCCCCTTCAGTCTTCTATCTGACCTCCGTCCTCCCGTTCAGTCTTCTATCTGACCTCCGTCCTTCCCTTCAGTCTTCTATCTGACCTCCGTCCTTCCCTTCAGTCTTGCACAGTTGTACCGGCTCCTCTCCCTCTGATGTCACTGCACACCGGGAGCTCCTCACAATGTGCATTAGAAGCTGCAGCAAGTCAGATTGGGGTGTCTGGGGGCCCCCTTGATACTTAAAGGGGACTTTCAAATGTCAATTAGCCCTTTGCCCTCAGACCCCCCCAATTTCCTCCCACAGCTCTGCTCAGGCTCTGCGCAGCACGGTGATGATGTCACAAGGTAATAATTGGGTTTATAAAGACATTTGGCGCACTGAAGGTACATTTATATCCTTTGCGGTTATTGAGAAATAGATTTAAATGGAAGTTTTCGGTGCGCGGGGTTCAGATTTAATGGGGAGGGGAGGAGGAGGAGAAGGGGGAGTAGACGGGGAGGAGGAGGGGGAACGAGAAGGGGAGAAGGT
>NW_017308996.1:53698-54046 GCF_000935625.1 Nanorana parkeri
GGGGGAGGGGAGGAGGAGGGGGAGGTCTCACAGATCAGAGTATTATACAGTGTACAGTATATAGATGAGAGGATATTATGGCTGCCCGCTGCAGATGAATAAAACTCTCTGGGGCTGATTACATCACTGATAACCCCGATCAGGCGCTGCTTCCCCTTTAATGACGACGTCCCTGATGAAGTCTGATATTTTTTTCCGATAATAATAATTTCGTGGGAGATTTTCTGCGTCCCTCAGCGAAGCGAGCGAGGTCATTCCCGCAAACCGGAAACAGACAAACTGTGTGGGAAACGTTTCTAAATCAGTCATCAGAAAATACAACCCCCACAGGGTGACACCCACGTGTCC
>NW_017308996.1:54264-55060 GCF_000935625.1 Nanorana parkeri
CCGGGGGGGGGGCGCCCATCGCATCTCCCAGCACCCCCTCTGCTCCTCTGACAAGTGCCAGTGACAGGCCATGATAGGAACCAGCTCATCCAATCAGATGAACACAAAGTATCAGATAAACACATGGATGGTAAAAGGTTCAGAGATCCATATTGAAGTAACCATGGCGATGTCACATGCTCCCCCGGTGATGTCTGGCTCCCTATCTGTGCATTGCGCTCATGTGAGACTATCAGCGTGTGTTGCGGTGACATCCATTTTGAGGGGCATTCTATTGCACCTGACAAATGCACCCCAAACGCATGCAAGTTGCAAATATATCTGTTGCTCCTGCCAGAAATCCGGAGCCATCATGTGACCACCATGTGGTCCGATCTCTAATGACATTGCCTAGTTCTCCTCTGTAAACTATAGAACACCTCCCCCCTCTGTGTTATGGAGATGATGAGGGGTCGTACATCCCTTGTAGACTTCCTGTCCTAGGGTGACAACGCTGCTCCTAAACAAGTACAGGACAATGAGTGTCTATTACAGTGTATTAGACGTGAGGATGCTGAGGGGCAGTCCATTGCCGGAGGGGAGGGGAGGAGAGGTTGCAGGGACCAGTCTAGCAGCCAGGCAGGACCAAGGCTCAGGTGAGTGTCTCTTCTTTATTCAGTCCCCATAGACAAAAACGAGCAGTTAACCGTTAAGCTATGGGGTCCCCCGGGGGGCTCGGCCAGGACATCCCCCTGATGCCGTGCGGGCCGCCTGGGTCGCTATGGCATCTCAGGCTGCTGGCTGTCACCGGTCGGCT
>NW_017308996.1:56571-56974 GCF_000935625.1 Nanorana parkeri
CGATGACAACAGCAGCTACAGGGGAGGTGGCTGGGGCCCGTCGTCGGCAGCGATGGAGGAGGCAGGGCTTAGCGATCGAGGAGACAGGGAAGCGCTAGAACTCCTGTATTGGAGGTGACGGGTTCAATAAAGAGAACCTGTCACCTCCAAATGCTATCACGCATGGGGCTTGTTAGCTCCTGTGTGATAGCAATAAAGTTAAGTGAAATAAATAAAGTAAAAATAAAAAAATTGATAAAAAATTGTAAAATAAATAAACATTTATGAAAAAATAAGTAAAAATGATAAAAATTATAAAAAGTAAAAGATAGTAAGATTTTAAAAAAAAAAGAAATTACCAAATAATTAGAAAAAAAAATGATAACAAAAAAAAAAAAGGGAAAGAGAATCAGATAAATAAAAA
>NW_017308996.1:57470-66277 GCF_000935625.1 Nanorana parkeri
GCGATGGAGGAGGCAGGGCTTAGCGATCGAGGAGACAGGGAAGCGCTAGAACTCCTGTATTGGAGGTGACGGGTTCAATAAAGAGAACCTGTCACCTCCAAATGCTATCACGCATGGGGCTTGTTAGCTCCTGTGTGATAGCAATAAAGTTAAGTGAAATAAATAAAGTAAAAATAAAAAAATTGATAAAAAATTGTAAAATAAATAAACATTTATGAAAAAATAAGTAAAAATGATAAAAATTATAAAAAGTAAAAGATAGTAAGATTTTAAAAAAAAAAGAAATTACCAAATAATTAGAAAAAAAAATGATAACAAAAAAAAAAAAGGAGCCTCAGGTGGGCTGTTTGGGATCTCAGGTGGACTTATCTAGAAATCACAGGGGCCCCATACAAGATTTTGCTACGGGGCCCTGTGGTTTCAAGTTACGCCCCTGTGCAGCAGGTAGGTAGGTGGGTGGCTTTCACCATCTATAAGATGAGGGGGGTCACCACGGGGGGCCTTTTACATCTTCTTTTCCTGTTTTATTACTTTTGTATGTTTTTGCTGGAAATGTCTCCTTGCGCGTGTTCTGCGTGTAATTCTGCACGCTGTGTGAACCCGTTTCTGCATTGCGGCGCGGGGGCGCGCAGGACGTGTACACAGACGCAGAGCGGCTCAGCACGCACACGTGTGATCGGACACGTCGGCAGTATATTGAAGTCGTTTATCTGCAGTTGGTGTGGAGTCACCAGTGCAGAGCCGGAGAGACTGACCGCCGGGATCACCATGACAACACCGGAGAGAGGAAACATTCTGCAATACAAAGTAACCGATCTCACCCCGAAATCCGTGCAGCGATCTCCACGGCTCACCGGCTGCTCCATCCCTGGGAGACTCCACCATGGCGGCAGCTGCTCCGGATCTCACGCGATTAAACCTTCGCTGGAGGAAACCTCTCTAATCAGATTATGATGAGGAAAGGCTGAGAGGTCTCCCTGCGTTCACCTCCCATTATAGATCTGTGACGACCGACGGGGTCACCTACAGTGATAGGGATGGTGGGAGCTCCTCATAATGGGCACAGCGGGGGTTCAGACCCGGGAACTCAGCACCGGGATGGTGGGGGCCCCTCATAATGGGCACAGCGGGGGTACAGACCCGGGAACTCAGCACAGGGATGGGGGGAGCTCCTCATAATGGGCACAGCGGGTATATAGACCCGGGAACTCAGCACAGGGATGGTGGGAGCTCCTCATAATGGGCACAGCAGGTGTACAGACCCGGGAACTCAGCACAGGGATGGGGGGAGCTCCTCATAATGGGCACAGCGGGTATATAGACCCGGGAACTCAGCACAGGGATGGTGGGAGCTCCTCATAATGGGCACAGCAGGTGTACAGACCCGGGAACTCAGCACAGGGATGGGGGGAGCTCCTCATAATGGGCACAGCGGGTATATAGACCCGGGAACTCAGCACAGGGATGGTGGGAGCTCCTCATAATGGGCACAGCAGGTGTACAGACCCGGGAACTCAGCACAGGGATGGGGGGAGCTCCTCATAATGGGCACAGCGGGTATATAGACCCGGGAACTCAGCACAGGGATGGTGGGAGCTCCTCATAATGGGCACAGCAGGTGTACAGACCCGGGAACTCAGCACAGGGATGGGGGGAGCTCCTCATAATGGGCACAGCGGGTATATAGACCCGGGAACTCAGCACAGGGATGGTGGGAGCTCCTCATAATGGGCACAGCAGGTGTACAGACCCGGGAACTCAGCACAGGGATGGGGGGAGCTCCTCATAATGGGCACAGCGGGTATATAGACCCGGGAACTCAGCACAGGGATGGTGGGAGCTCCTCATAATGGGCACAGCAGGTGTACAGACCCGGGAACTCAGCACAGGGATGGGGGGAGCTCCTCATAATGGGCACAGCGGGTATATAGACCCGGGAACTCAGCACAGGGATGGTGGGAGCTCCTCATAATGGGCACAGCAGGTGTACAGACCCGGGAACTCAGCACAGGGATGGGGGGAGCTCCTCATAATGGGCACAGCGGGTATATAGACCCGGGAACTCAGCACAGGGATGGTGGGAGCTCCTCATAATGGGCACAGCAGGTGTACAGACCCGGGAACTCAGCACAGGGATGGGGGGAGCTCCTCATAATGGGCACAGCGGGTATATAGACCCGGGAACTCAGCACAGGGATGGTGGGAGCTCCTCATAATGGGCACAGCAGGTGTACAGACCCGGGAACTCAGCACAGGGATGGGGGGAGCTCCTCATAATGGGCACAGCGGGTATATAGACCCGGGAACTCAGCACAGGGATGGTGGGAGCTCCTCATAATGGGCACAGCAGGTGTACAGACCCGGGAACTCAGCACAGGGATGGGGGGAGCTCCTCATAATGGGCACAGCGGGTATATAGACCCGGGAACTCAGCACAGGGATGGTGGGAGCTCCTCATAATGGGCACAGCAGGTGTACAGACCCGGGAACTCAGCACAGGGATGGGGGGAGCTCCTCATAATGGGCACAGCGGGTATATAGACCCGGGAACTCAGCACAGGGATGGTGGGAGCTCCTCATAATGGGCACAGCAGGTGTACAGACCCGGGAACTCAGCACAGGGATGGGGGGAGCTCCTCATAATGGGCACAGCGGGTATATAGACCCGGGAACTCAGCACAGGGATGGTGGGAGCTCCTCATAATGGGCACAGCAGGTGTACAGACCCGGGAACTCAGCACAGGGATGGGGGGAGCTCCTCATAATGGGCACAGCGGGTATATAGACCCGGGAACTCAGCACAGGGATGGTGGGAGCTCCTCATAATGGGCACAGCAGGTGTACAGACCCGGGAACTCAGCACAGGGATGGGGGGAGCTCCTCATAATGGGCACAGCGGGTATATAGACCCGGGAACTCAGCACAGGGATGGTGGGAGCTCCTCATAATGGGCACAGCAGGTGTACAGACCCGGGAACTCAGCACAGGGATGGGGGGAGCTCCTCATAATGGGCACAGCGGGTATATAGACCCGGGAACTCAGCACAGGGATGGTGGGAGCTCCTCATAATGGGCACAGCAGGTGTACAGACCCGGGAACTCAGCACAGGGATGGGGGGAGCTCCTCATAATGGGCACAGCGGGTATATAGACCCGGGAACTCAGCACAGGGATGGTGGGAGCTCCTCATAATGGGCACAGCAGGTGTACAGACCCGGGAACTCAGCACAGGGATGGGGGGAGCTCCTCATAATGGGCACAGCGGGTATATAGACCCGGGAACTCAGCACAGGGATGGTGGGAGCTCCTCATAATGGGCACAGCAGGTGTACAGACCCGGGAACTCAGCACAGGGATGGGGGGAGCTCCTCATAATGGGCACAGCGGGTATATAGACCCGGGAACTCAGCACAGGGATGGTGGGAGCTCCTCATAATGGGCACAGCAGGTGTACAGACCCGGGAACTCAGCACAGGGATGGGGGGAGCTCCTCATAATGGGCACAGCGGGTATATAGACCCGGGAACTCAGCACAGGGATGGTGGGAGCTCCTCATAATGGGCACAGCAGGTGTACAGACCCGGGAACTCAGCACAGGGATGGGGGGAGCTCCTCATAATGGGCACAGCGGGTATATAGACCCGGGAACTCAGCACAGGGATGTTGGGAACCCATCATAATAAGCACAGCGGGGGTACAGACCCGGGAACTCAGCACAGGGATGGGGGGAGCTCCTCATAATGGGCACAGCGGGTGTACAGACCCGGGAAATCAGCTCAGGGATGGTGGGAGCCCCTCATAATGGGCACAGCGCGTGTACAGACCCGGGAACTCAGCACAGGGATGGTGGGAGCCCCTCATAATGGGCACAGCAGGTGTACAGACCCGGGAACTCAGCACAGGGATGGTGGGGGCCTCGTTTTCTCACACTTAGGAGATTCATTTCCATTGATATTACAATGTATCGATATCCCGATGGGGAGGAGGCGGGTCCATGGGGGGGGGGATGTAACGCACATGTGATGTCTTTACTCGGAGAAGTTCCAGACCTCCCTCGCTCGCAGCTCGTACAGTAAATACGCGGCGATAATGTGCGCAGCTCCTCTCCATCAGGTTTATGTTCCATAATGATTTGTGAAGGAACCGTCCGCAGCTTTTTCCATGGATTTCATCCCTTCATCCCGAGGATTAGCGAGGCATCCCTCTGCTACCGTCACCTCGCCCCCCATTAAATGCGCTCGCTACCACTTATAGAAGTGCGCACGTCTCCCGAGCTTCGGGACCGTCTCCAGACAAGACACACAACCCATCACAAGGAGAAGGTTTACAGATGGGCGCTGGGAAGACGGAGCGCAGCGCCATAAATATTACTTCTCTAGTTATGACATCACTTCCCTGGTGATGACATCAACATCAATAAATCCTGCGGAGAATGCTCAGGTAACCTTCTGGCCAGAAAATAGTCATGTCTCCAACTGATGCCCATCCACAGAGCCCCTCATACCCCATCCACACGGCCCCTCATACCGCATCCACACGGCCCCTCATACCGCATCCACACGGCCCCTCATACCGCATCCACACGGCCCCTCATACCGCATCCACACGGCCCCTCATACCGCATCCACACGGCCCCTCATACCGCATCCACACGGCCCCTCATACCGCATCCACACGGCCCCTCATACCGCATCCACACGGCCCCTCATACCGCATCCACACGGCCCCTCATACCGCATCCACACGGCCCCTCATACCGCATCCACACGGCCCCTCATACCGCATCCACACGGCCCCTCATACCGCATCCACACGGCCCCTCATACCGCATCCACACGGCCCCTCATACCGCATCCACACGGCCCCTCATACCGCATCCACACGGCCCCTCATACCGCATCCACACGGCCCCTCATACCGCATCCACACGGCCCCTCATACCGCATCCACACGGCCCCTCATACCGCATCCACACGGCCCCTCATACCGCATCCACACGGCCCCTCATACCGCATCCACACGGCCCCTCATACCGCATCCACACGGCCCCTCATACCGCATCCACACGGCCCCTCATACCGCATCCACACGGCCCCTCATACCGCATCCACACGGCCCCTCATACCGCATCCACACGGCCCCTCATACCGCATCCACACGGCCCCTCATACCGCATCCACACGGCCCCTCATACCGCATCCACACGGCCCCTCATACCGCATCCACACGGCCCCTCATACCGCATCCACACGGCCCCTCATACCGCATCCACACGGCCCCTCATACCGCATCCACACGGCCCCTCATACCGCATCCACACGGCCCCTCATACCGCATCCACACGGCCCCTCATACCGCATCCACACGGCCCCTCATACCGCATCCACACGGCCCCTCATACCGCATCCACACGGCCCCTCATACCGCATCCACACGGCCCCTCATACCGCATCCACACGGCCCCTCATACCGCATCCACACGGCCCCTCATACCGCATCCACACGGCCCCTCATACCGCATCCACACGGCCCCTCATACCGCATCCACACGGCCCCTCATACCGCATCCACACGGCCCCTCATACCGCATCCACACGGCCCCTCATACCGCATCCACACGGCCCCTCATACCGCATCCACACGGCCCCTCATACCGCATCCACACGGCCCCTCATACCGCATCCACACGGCCCCTCATACCGCATCCACACGGCCCCTCATACCGCATCCACACGGCCCCTCATACCGCATCCACACGGCCCCTCATACCGCATCCACACGGCCCCTCATACCGCATCCACACGGCCCCTCATACCGCATCCACACGGCCCCTCATACCGCATCCACACGGCCCCTCATACCGCATCCACACGGCCCCTCATACCGCATCCACACGGCCCCTCATACCGCATCCACACGGCCCCTCATACCGCATCCACACGGCCCCTCATACCGCATCCACACGGCCCCTCATACCGCATCCACACGGCCCCTCATACCGCATCCACACGGCCCCTCATACCGCATCCACACGGCCCCTCATACCGCATCCACACGGCCCCTCATACCGCATCCACACGGCCCCTCATACCGCATCCACACGGCCCCTCATACCGCATCCACACGGCCCCTCATACCGCATCCACACGGCCCCTCATACCGCATCCACACGGCCCCTCATACCGCATCCACACGGCCCCTCATACCGCATCCACACGGCCCCTCATACCGCATCCACACGGCCCCTCATACCGCATCCACACGGCCCCTCATACCGCATCCACACGGCCCCTCATACCGCATCCACACGGCCCCTCATACCGCATCCACACGGCCCCTCATACCGCATCCACACGGCCCCTCATACCGCATCCACACGGCCCCTCATACCGCATCCACACGGCCCCTCATACCGCATCCACACGGCCCCTCATACCGCATCCACACGGCCCCTCATACCGCATCCACACGGCCCCTCATACCGCATCCACACGGCCCCTCATACCGCATCCACACGGCCCCTCATACCGCATCCACACGGCCCCTCATACCGCATCCACACGGCCCCTCATACCGCATCCACACGGCCCCTCATACCGCATCCACACGGCCCCTCATACCGCATCCACACGGCCCCTCATACCGCATCCACACGGCCCCTCATACCGCATCCACACGGCCCCTCATACCGCATCCACACGGCCCCTCATACCGCATCCACACGGCCCCTCATACCGCATCCACACGGCCCCTCATACCGCATCCACACGGCCCCTCATACCGCATCCACACGGCCCCTCATACCGCATCCACACGGCCCCTCATACCGCATCCACACGGCCCCTCATACCGCATCCACACGGCCCCTCATACCGCATCCACACGGCCCCTCATACCGCATCCACACGGCCCCTCATACCGCATCCACACGGCCCCTCATACCGCATCCACACGGCCCCTCATACCGCATCCACACGGCCCCTCATACCGCATCCACACGGCCCCTCATACCGCATCCACACGGCCCCTCATACCGCATCCACACGGCCCCTCATACCGCATCCACACGGCCCCTCATACCGCATCCACACGGCCCCTCATACCGCATCCACACGGCCCCTCATACCGCATCCACACGGCCCCTCATACCGCATCCACACGGCCCCTCATACCGCATCCACACGGCCCCTCATACCGCATCCACACGGCCCCTCATACCGCATCCACACGGCCCCTCATACCGCATCCACACGGCCCCTCATACCGCATCCACACGGCCCCTCATACCGCATCCACACGGCCCCTCATACCGCATCCACACGGCCCCTCATACCGCATCCACACGGCCCCTCATACCGCATCCACACGGCCCCTCATACCGCATCCACACGGCCCCTCATACCGCATCCACACGGCCCCTCATACCGCATCCACACGGCCCCTCATACCGCATCCACACGGCCCCTCATACCGCATCCACACGGCCCCTCATACCGCATCCACACGGCCCCTCATACCGCATCCACACGGCCCCTCATACCGCATCCACACGGCCCCTCATACCGCATCCACACGGCCCCTCATACCGCATCCACACGGCCCCTCATACCCCATCCACACAGGCCCTCATACCCCATCCACACAGGCCCTCAGCGCGCTTTCCCATGTAAAGTAACTGAAACCCCCCCAAACAAGAAAGCGTCCTGCTCACCGGATACAGTAACCGTGGTGCTGCAGGAAGCTGATCCGGCGCTGCTCTGTGCCCGGCAGGTGTACATCCCCTCATCCTCCGGCAGGGCGTCTTGTACAGTCAGCTGCGCCGTCCCGTCCTCGTAGGTGGTATGCGCGTACTGGATTGGCCGTTCTGTGGTGGGCAAAGAAGAAAAAAAACGACAGTGATATCATCCAATCTAAGGGATCCGACGTCCACTACACGTCAGTTCATTCCACCGCAACTTCCTTCCTAACAAAAAGTCCAAATGTATCAATTTCTCCACCCAGAAGCGGAGCATCTCACATACCAAAATCACTCTATACATATAGAACATTGTAACCAGCGGCCGGACGGAAATATTGAACACTTAGGTCCGCACATACAAGGCGGCTTCATCTTCTATATAAACTCTTCTACGAGTCTGCAGGATGGGAGTTTATTCCGGGAGAGACGATCAGATCCATCGCCACTTTCTGTATAAAGAAATGTTTCTGTTCCTATCACCCGGCTGATCCCGGAATCTCTGAATGAAGTCCGGATACAATGTAGCGATATTCCGGCATGAATAACGTTTTCCTGGAAAGTTGCAATTGTATTCGGAGATTTCTGATTGAATGCAATTAAAGGAGAATTATGGGGTCAGTGTTTTTCCCCATAGTTCTCCTTAGGGTAACGGGAGGACACAAACTAGCGTCCTTCCGTCACCCTAGGCTCAGTATATAGGGAGCTACAGCTCGCGGTATACTGAGACGCCGCAGCCGGAGCGGATCCCGACAATTATGTCTGGATCTGCCCAGCTGCGTGAGTGACAGCTGGCTCTGCCTATCTAGAGGCAGAGCCAGCTGTACCCTCCCCCTCCCCCGTCCGTTCTGCCAGTCAGCGCTGACGGATCGGAGCGGGGAGGAGGGAATCCAGCCCCTCCCCTGTCACGACAGAGAGCCGTGACAGGATCGAGAGGTGAGCGAGCGACGGTATGTGTTCTCTCACCTCCCGATCTACTGAGCCGACCTGTGACAGTCTCATTGTCACAGGTTGGCTAGAACTATGAGGTGAGTGAAAAGCACTCCCCCCCCCCCTCATAGTTCTCCTTTAA
>NW_017308996.1:66348-68329 GCF_000935625.1 Nanorana parkeri
CCCCCCCCCCTCATAGCTCTCCTTTAAGAAAGTTGGTGCTGCACAGGAGTTTCGTAGTCACTCCCCTTAGGGGGCGCTACAGATTAATTTTTCTCGGTGTGCCAATATCTCATATACATTCATAGAACATTGGGGGGGTCAAACATTCTCAGCAGGTGAACCTTCCAAGTCTGTGTGTTTTTAAATGACGGTGATTGATTCTCCACCAGAGAATGTTTGATGAAAGTCACATTCACTTCTTTATAAACAGAACCCATTGAGTTACAGCTGTGATGGAAGCAGGGGCGTCCTGATGCCGGGTGTCACCCGGAGCGGAGAACGGGTGACACCCCGCCGTGACGTCATCGCACATGCACAGCCATATAATTAATGCCTGTCGGCGGCCATCTTGGAGGAAGGAGGGGACGTTCACCCGACGGGATGAGGTATGCCGCCTGGTCCCCTCCTCTCTCCTGACACTGTCGGGCTCTCGGTCCGTGACCCAGTGCCCGACTTTTTAGAGGAGGGGGTGACACCAAAATGACTGCCAGTCATTTTGGTGTCACCCCTCCAATGGTGTCACCCGGGTGTGGGCCACACCCCCCTTGTGACGCCACCAGATAGAACGTCTTTTTGAGGTGTAAACCTGAACTCCAGGTACACCAATAATACCGTTTTGTTTTTCTATTAAAACATTGTGAAATGTATTTTTAAATGCAGCTGGTATAAGTACCCAAATCTGTGCTGACATCAGCCTGTATAGCAGCACTCGGACTGGGTGAGAGAGGGGCAGCACTAGGAGCCAATCAGGTGTACTACATACATATGTGCTGACTAGAAATGAGCTGAAAGGAGGTGAGAGCAGAGGGATGCCTCATCAGTAATCTGCTGCTCCGTTACTGTCCAATCACAGCCTTGCGGGTGGGAAGGTGACCAAACTGTGCTGCTTACCTGCAGTAGAGAAAACGTTATATCAGCATCTGTTTCCGCTGCCTGGCAGGGCTGCGCAAATCTCCGGACTGCACAGGGGTCATAGAGGTCACTACAGACACAGGAGAGGCCCACTGCTCAGCGTACACATAGCCAGGGCCGGATTTATTCTCTCTGCTGCCCCAATGCCAGGTTCCTCAATGCACCCCAGGCTCCTGATAGGGTTCTGACCAGGGCCGGATTTACTCTCTCTGCTGCCCCGAGGCCAGGTTCCTCAATGCGCCCCCCTACCCGCCAAAGCCTCCCCGCATGCAGAATGGCAGACCTGCAGGCCGCATACAAGTGATCTCAGCAACATCGCCGGGATCACTTGTACAAAACAAGCGACGGCTTCCCCGCTGTACATGTAGCTCTGCTTGCCCAAAGCGGAGCTGAATGTAGAAAACAATCACCCGCCCGGAACTGCATGCCCCGGGCATCAGGAGATAGGAACTCCACACAGCTGCCCCTCTACTCCCTGCTGCCCCTCTACTCCCTGCCGCCCTTCTACTCCCTGCCGCCCTTCTACTCCCTGCCGCCCCTCTACTCCCTGCCGCCCCTCTACTCCCTGCCGCCCCTCTACTCCCTGCTGCCCCGAGGCCGGGCCTTGGTTGGCCTTGTGGGAAATCCGGCCCTGGCTGCACCCTCATGGTTCTGGTCTGGTGTTGTCTGGTGCTGCTCGGATCATTGAACCCGGGCCGAGTCTAGATGATGAAGACAAGTGGGCTGGTTGCCTCTCACTGCCCATTATTCTCATTGTAAGGCAGACGGGCTCCCCTGTCCTCGCCAAGTCTCAGCCCAGCACCACTGATAGAAGCAGCACCACCGATGGAAGCAGCACCGCAGCCAGATGCGAGGACCTCTAGGCACAGCGCTCATCTTACTCGGGCTCATTGGTGACACTTTGTATGCCCGGGGTACATTGTTGCAGTGTATCTAAACCCAAATGATAATACATTGCACCTCCAGTATATAGTATATCACATGACTGGTGACTCCTCAGATGAGGCGGCTGCATTCGTTTTCTGGCATT
>NW_017308996.1:70193-72369 GCF_000935625.1 Nanorana parkeri
CTCCCTGCCGCCCCTCTACTCCCTGCCGCCCCTCTACTCCCTGCCGCCCCTCTACTCCCCGCCGCCCCTCTATTCCCTGCCGCCCCTCTACTCCCTGCCGCCCCTCTACTCCCTGCCGCCCCTCTACTCCCTGCTGCCCCAAGGCCGTGCCTCGGTTGGCCTCGTGGGAAATCCGTCCCTGCACATAGCCATGCGTCGCGCCAATTCTGAGACACATGCCACTTCGCCATTTACTGAGGGCTCTTGAGGAGTACAGGGGCAGGGTGCTGTGATGTTTAATGTTTGTACAGCCCCCCGCCTGCCCCTCCCACCAGCCATGATCTGCCTGCATTGCATAGAGAGGCACAGAAAGCCATTTGGCTCTTTGCAGCGCGCTAGGAAAGTCCTGAATTTTCTATGAACTGTCACGGGGGGCCGAGAGATACAATTCCGGAGCAGCAGAGACCATGGAACGGGTGTGTGCCGGGCAGGCAGGAGAGGTAAGCGTTTCATTCACAGTGAAGGGCAGCGCAGAGGTAAGTGCACCTTACAATGACCTCGTCCATCTCTGAAACATTTACAGAAGACCAACGGACCTTTACCGGAGCGCTGACAGACTTGACAAGGAGCCCACGTACATCAGAGGGAACGTGATCATCATAAATACAACAGTAACAATGACTGTGTCAAAACGTTTAACCCTTTCGCTGCCAAGGACGTACGGCGTACGGAGCTACAAAAGTGCTTCCAGCTGGCCAGCTCAGTATGCCGTACGGACCTGGCATTTACAGTTCTACTATAAGTTGATGGTCGCTTTGCTTACACTCCCTCCTGTGCCCTATAGAGATGCCTGGACCGGAGTGACGTCACATTCTGGCCCCCGGCACCTCTACAGGGCACACAAGGGAGCTGTACAAGCAACGCACATATGGATGGAGCTCCGTCACAGCACAGCAGCCCACCCTGGACCCCAGCCTGAGGATCCGCTCCAGTTCTGGTAAGGTAGGAAACTGGGGGGGATTAAAAAAAAATTTGGAGTGTGTATGTGAGATTGTGGTTGTGTGTGCGTTGTGTGTTTTTGAGCAGTGCGTTCACATTAGTACAGCGCATTAATGGCACAGTCCTGTGCGAATCGCACCAACCGCGCGTTCTGGCGCAGGAGGCGCGGCGCGTTGCCATTCATTTGAATGGCACTCCAAACGCACCTCCCATCGCCCGCACCGGAACGCGCACTACAGCGACTCGGGTACACGACCTAATGACCAATTTCAAAATGTAGGTCCTGAGGTTACACAGGATGAGGATCACTGATCCTCACAGCGACTACACGAGACGGGGGCCAGATCCCGATGCAGATGGAGAAACCTGCTATGAGCCAATCTTACCGTTCAGCAGCCATGTGACGTCAGGCCGCGGCTCTCCCCGCACAGTGCAGCTCAGGGTGAAGTCCTGTCCCTCCATCACTGTGCGGCCCTCCAAAACCTGATCAAAGCGGGGGCCAAACGGCTCCTGCTGGGACCCTGAAAAAGAACAAATAAAGGGCTGCAGTGTGTGTGGATAGTACATACTGATGAATCCACTCTAGTACACATCAATATCACCGGCCTCCCCTGTGTTCCTGGGACCCTCCCCTGTTCTATAATACACCTTCCCCCAACAGGGCACCTGAGAGCCTATAACTTGGGCATCACCCCCCATTCAACATGAACACCTGGGCACGGCATTCAGGGGTCTTCCCTTCCTGTCCATACACCTGGTCAGCCCCCCTCTCATCTACAGAGCCAAGAACTTTCCAATCTCCTCTATGCACAACTATCAATTTGGCCCATGAACCCCGATATCAGCCCTCTCTACATACCTGGGTACCCCCCCTCATTCCCTCATCTACATATCCAAGAACCTCTCAATGTTATCTAAACTATGGCGGCCTGCCCAGGTACCACCTATCCTCGCTTATCTCGACACCTACCCTTTGTGTGGGAACCCACCCCCCGGTCTACAAACCCAGATACCAAACTTCTATATACGTGGGCACCTCTCCATCTCATCCACATGTCCAAGGACCTTTCAATGTCATCTAAACTATGACCACCTACCCATCTGATCTACAAGCCCAAGTAACACCTCTCCTTCCGTATCTGGGTACCTACACTTTGTGTCTATACCTCCAGGACCCCCCCCCCCCCCCCCCCCCCCC